>NC_059366.1:37680000-37980000 GCF_019703515.2 Myxocyprinus asiaticus
TGAGAGAAAGGTTTGGAAAGAGAGGTGCTTTTAATAGATCTAAATAAATTCTAGGCAATGGAGGAAAATCTTCGGCACATAATCTGCACATCACTGTGGTGTCCTTAGAGACAAATATTTGACATTTGTAATAAGCAACACTATAGAGGACGATGTGCTTTTTGCCACTTTGTCAAACCTCTTGCAGATGGAGTCTATTTGAACTTGCTGGGTTATAAATGAACTGCCATAACTGTAATCAGGCAAATATCACTTAGCAATGCCTCAAGGGCATTTCTGTTGATATGAATAATATGAACTTTTGTAAAAGCAGACAGCAAGCCCTGCTTTACATACTAGTATAGTAGATACAGTTTATTTCCTACAAATTGTTTTATGCAGCTCTTTTCCTACCTGCTCTATACTGAAGCTGAAAAGGCAATCGGTTTTAGAGTGCACTGGCGAATTAGACAGACTGACAGGAAGGAGTGGTTTACCGAGCACTTGTTGCTGTTGTCTTCATCTTTTTCCTCATAGTAGAAATACACAAAGGGGATCCAGAGGAAAACACAGAACAGAATAATGGAATACAGAGCTGTGAAAGAGAAAAGATGGGACAGTTATACACCTGGAATACACTCAACAATCAAGATCCACATTACAAAACAGCATTCTGAGTGTAGCTGTAGGATGTTAGGGGGTCAATGATGTGATGCTTATTATGTGTGTACAGATCAATTAATTTTTCAAAATATTAAAATGCAATTTACACAGACAATGATATTAAAACACCTCTTCTAAGAAGAACCTGCTTTACATTTCTAAATGAAAATTCATTTTGATATGTTGATATGGGGCATAAAGTCAAAAAATTAAAGGCAAACAATATTTACAAAATAATGAACTGAAAATATGTTATAACGGTACTTTTAACTGAGTGTTTTCAGATTCATTAAATCAAAACTTGTTAAAAAAAAAAGCATAAACATTTTTCAAAAACAAAAGAAATCACCGAGAATGCAGGTATAGAATTAAGGTTACATTTTTAAGAACTTTGCATTTGTATTCTGAACTAGAATTTTACAGATTATTTACATGAAAATTTTATTTTTAATTGTCAACGATCAAGATCCATATTAAATACAGAAAAAAACAGCATCATGAATTTAGATGTTGTGGCCTCAATGGCGTGATGCTCATTATGTGTTCACAAATTGTTTTTTTTTTTTAAAAAAGCGTTAAAATATAATTTACCAAGACAATGACACTGTGGCAGACAAGCCTCTTGTTCATCATGAAAGGAGGAAGCAGGAATCGGGTTATCAACCAAAAAGACTTTAATTACAACTTAAACACAACACAAACACTGACGCACGTACTCTCGAACTGACATCCCCGGCTCCTCTTTATCCCTCTCCCGGCTGATTGGGCTGATTCAGCACCGGGCGTCCATCGTTACGGCCCGGCCACGGCCTCTTCCTCGTCACATACACCAAATGACCGATTCAGGCCGGGGAATCCTCCGAGCTGACTTACTCCCCCCTCCCTTCCTGGAGGTGAGGTGTTGCCCTTTCGGGCGTCATCCCACTGGCTGATCTTCCCTGCCTCCTGGGAATCAGAGTAGGACGAGGGGAGGGGGAAAGAGAGAGCGGGAGAGCCCGAGAGAGAGAGAGAGAGAGAAAAAAAAAAAAACACAGATTCCCGACCACGCTGCCACATGATCCTCAGCCAGCTGCAGTGCCCCCTGACGGAAGACAGCGGGCTCCTCCGCCTCCTGGCGGACGGCAGCGGGATTATTCCCCTCCTGGCGGACAGCAGTGCCGAGGACTCCATGACAGTGTGTCTTCCTCCAATCCCGGGTTTCGGCACCAGTATGGCAGACAAGCCTCTTGTTCATCGGGAAGGTCTCTCCCTCTCTCTCGAACCAGCATCCCCAGCTCCACTTTATCCCTCTTCTGTCTGACTGGGCTAATTAAGCGCCGGGCGTCCATCGTAACGACCCGGCCACGCCCTCCTCGTCAGAGACACAAAAACACCTCTTTATACGAGCATGTTTTTAATTTCTAAATTAAAACTCAGTTTGATATTTTTGTGAGGCATAAAGTAAAAAAAATTAAGGTAATATAAATGTATTACGTTAGTAAGTAAATCAATACATTTTGTGCAAGTAGGTTTCGTAGAATATCAGACAAAATGATAATTCGATTTTTTTATGACATGGTAAGGTTCTTTCAGGTTCAAGTTCATGTCAACTAGTATAACCCTAAGAATTTAGTTCGGCTAGTAATAAAGTTTTAGATACAAAACTTTTTAAATTAAGAAAAAAATTCTAAGTGCACCTTTAAGATGCGTACACTTCCATGTATCCAAAATATGCTTTAAAATTTGTATACAGTGTTTTCACTTTTATTAAATCAAAACTTCTTAAAATTTTTATAAATTGTGTTTCAAAATACAAAAGAAATCAACAAGATTGTAGACATATACAGTAATATAAGATTCAATTTTTCTGAACTTTCCGCATGCATCTTAGAGCGATAGTTCACCCATAAATGAAAATGCTCTCATTAGTTACTCACCCTCATGATATCCCAATTGTGTATGACTTTCGTTCTTCAGCAGAACACATTTGAAGAAAAACAGCTCAGTAGGTCCTTAAAATGCAATTGGATGGTGATCCGACTTTTAAAGCTCCAAAAATCACAGATAGTCAGCATAAACGTCATCGATACGAATCCAGCAGTTAAATTAATGTCTTCTAAAGCGATACGATCACTTTAGGTGTGAAAACATATCAATATTTAACTACTTTTAAGAATTTTTTTATCAATAACTACAATCCAATGCTTCTGGTAAGCTTCACGAGAGGGTGGAGTCCAAGCTTCTGTACAGCGTTCCTCCTACTCACTTGTAAACAGCGCTGCTCTTCCGGATGTGTCACACGTGCTTCGGTTCTCACGTGCTAATGCGATTACGTCACATGCGCATAACGCTGCTGACCGGAAGGATGATTTGGAGTTAAAAAGGTTCTTAAATATTGATCTTTCTCGCACCAAAATGATCGTGTCGCTTTATAAGACATTAATTTAACAGCTGGTGTCGTATGGATGATGTTTATGCTGACTATCTGTTCTCTTTAGAGCTTCAAAAGAGAAATCTCCATTCACCTGCATTTTAAGGACCTACTGAGCTAAGATATTTTTCTAATTTTCTTCAAATGTGTTCTGGGGAAGAAAGAAAGTCACACACAACTGGGATACCATGCGGGTGAGTAAATTATGAGATCATTTTCCTCTTTGGGTGAACTATCCTTTTAATCTAAATTTTTACAGATATTTTACATATTAACATAATGAAAATTATTTTTCCTTCTCAAGAATGACCGGAACATTAAAAGGCATTATTTTATGTCAGCAAACAAACATGAATTCAGTTGTTTGTTTTGTGTGTTTTCTTTATTCAATATTAGTTAATTAATTTGTTTGTAAGTTTGTTTTATAACAGTTACATTATCTTCATAAATGACCCCATGTAAAGTTTTCCAATTAAATCCAAAATTGCATTGGCATGTAACTTTTAATTGGCGGCTACCGGCTACACATAACAGGCTATCAGAGATTCCTAATGAACACAACTCAAGTGTCAACTCGGTTTCTGAACACATACAAGATTCCTAGAAACCAATAAAAGTCCCACATTATGAGTCATAAGCCCCAAACCGGAGATGAGCTGACATAATCAAGTTAAAGAAGCAAAGATCACTGATATTACAACAACAGTTTATGTAACCGACTGTGACAGGCAGATAAATTGATTTTGTTGATTCTTCTCTTTTCCTTTTATGCAATGAACTAAAATTGCCAGCTTGGCCTATTTCACTAGAGTGGATCTCACACTCTTGTGACCCTGTGAATCAGATCCCCTTGTTATCTTCATTTCTCATGTAGTTTACTCAGTTGATACAAAAGATATGAATTACACAATGCTTCTTTAGGCTGGAAAATGCATCATGGCAAAATCATGTTTGTCTACGTGTACACCAGGGTAGAAAAAACTGAGACAATATATTTTTTTTCATAACAAATTATATAATCAAGCATCATTGTAGAAAACATACCTATTGTACAAACCATTTAACATGGTCAAAGTCACAAATATGCTTACTTGATTAGTGACCTAGAAATAACGCAGAACATTAAATATTTTATATAAATTTTACATCATAACATAACAATTTCTTTGTTTTTAATTTTTCAAAATCCATAAACCATTTGTTTATTTCCAGGTTAAAGTTATATTTTGAATCCCAGATTTACAATGTAATATCAGACTTTTGGACCCCACTGTTTGAAGTGAATTAAGAAACTGCATCTGGATAGGACAAAAATCTCGAGTACACGAGTACAGAAATAGCCATATTACACAACACACTGAACATTCTTCAAATGGAAACAGATATATAATCACACAATGCAGCACAAAAAAAATTCTCCATCATTCTGTCCTCGGTCATGTAGGACAAAAAGCTCATTTCCGTAAACCTGTAAACATGCTCTGCACATATCAGTCAAATCTGTGCACGTGCGCTCAACCGATAAACTATCTGAAGTCAAAGCTAGATATTTCTAAAGAGTGGCCGAGCGATGTTCTGTTGAGCAAAACAAACATTTCTTTCAACAGCAGGTGAGGAGAAAACGACTTCCATCAAACATAATGGGAGGAAAACTATTATTGTTATTGTTTCAGGAGCCCTGTGGCGAGTGGGGGATGATTTCGCCAGCTGTTCGGGAGCTTTCAAAAGTAAATTTTTCTGATTGTTGCACTTTTTCTGGATTACTGAGAGGGATTCGGTCATATCCTGTTAGTTCAGTGAATCAAAACTGTTCATTAAGATAAACTCTGCACTCAACAATTTACCTTGTGGCATCGAATCATCACTGTTATTTCTTCAGTGTTTTGTGATTAAAGCATTTCTCATGGTTATGAGTATACTGAGAATGTGTGGAAACATTTCAAAGGGTCTATCCTATATCCTTTTGACACAAACACAGTTTGTGCTCGCAAGGAAAATCACATGCTATCAAACTGCAAACAAATCCAAGCCTCCCCGAATTAATTTTATGCAATTAGAAATAATATTAATTTAAAGAACATCTGTCAAGAGTCTCTATTTATGTAATTATCTGTGCTTGTAAAGGCAAGCATCACTACTACTATTGCTCAAATAACAAAGCTGTGACGTCAATACCATAATGATATCTGATTTACCCATTTTTTCAGCTTAGAAGTTTCCCAAAATGGTCTAGGTGGACTAGGGAGTGTCTCTTAGGTACATCACGCTATGTACCCTTTAAAGTAATGAATGAAAACCCAGTAAACACCAAGTTCTCAAACTTCCTCTACTCTACTCTTCTCTTAGCACCTAATGAATGATCCCATATTGTGTATCCTGAGTAAGCAAACCTTCTCTAATATGCAGTATGATGGCAACACTGTGAGGCATTATGAATTAATGGAAAGGAGTTGAGGAGCAGACACTTCAAGGGGCTACAAAGCTATTTTAGGCTGGAGGTGGTTTTCTACAACTAATGGATGTCTCTGAAGACAGGACCAGTAAACTCTAAATGACTCCCGCTGATGTGCATCTAGAAGAATACGGCATGCTTGGCTTAACACTTTCTAGAGGTAATAACGTGATTCATTAGCATAATTCTGAATGTGAAGTTAAAAAAAATAAATAAAAAAACATAATTAGACAATCAGGACAACGGTGGGCGCTATGGTATAAAGACTGGCATGTTATTTACAGCATTAAACATTAAGACAAATAAAGCAGGTAAAAAAGAAATCCAATTTGTCCTCCTCACAAATCACATTGTGTTTCTGTGTTAATTCCGAGCACCTGTAGTGCATTACGGTACCGAATGTGCACTAGTTAAAAACGAGACATGCTGTGGAAAATGAGGGCAAGTAAATGTGAAACTTAAATGTCACTGTTTCAATGACAGCAATTAGAGTTCCTGGTGAGATGATGGCTGCTTTTGCTCCTTCTATTGTATTTTAAAGAGCTGCAAGAAATGTTCATCTTGAATTGAATTTCATATTTCACATCAAAGTTAAAATGCTCTTGCCTAAGAATGTGCTACAAGTCACAGGCAGCTAAAATGTCAACTGGTGAGTAAGTTCATCGCACAAAGCAATCAAACCATGAGCTGGTAAGAAAACCCATGAATCATTTAAGAATAGTCATTTGATTATAGCTGCAGAAGTTTTCTCCATGTGGTTTTAAAGGAGATGTGTAACTTTTTCTATGTTAAAATACTTTTTTCATTTTGATCTGGACGACTTTTTTTCTTACGATTTTTTTTTATTTTTCATTATTATCATTTTTTTTTTCCTTTTTTTTTTTTTTTTTTTTACTTAATCCAATTGGAATAAAATTCCTTGACTTTGTTCTGGAAAAAAAAAAGAAAAAAGAAAAGGACCATTTTCTTTACATTTTTTTTTTTTTTTTTTTGGGGGGGGGGGGGGGGGGTTTATATCACTTTGTTACACTTGTTGTGTTCAATGACCAGCTATTGGAAATGAATGGATTAAACTCAAAATACAGAAATATTAAGTGTTCAGGAGCATCCCAATCCTTTAGATGAGCACATATGTGGATGTGTGTTTGCATACACAAAGTCCTCGGACATGTGCACACAAATAACACACACAAACACACACACAATGTGTGTTGAGTGCCCTTTTGTGCATCGTTTTTCCATGTGTACTCTTTGAGGAATATTTCAAGATCTACTTATCATATTATGTTGTGTTTGAAATCGTTTGAATCGGGATAGTCTGCTGTAAGTTATGGTATGTCATTGTCTATGTTATATGTATGTTTCAGAAAGTAATAAGGAAAAATGTGACAAAAAGCCCCTCCTGTTTATTATATTTGTGTGTGTCAGTGGAAATTGCATCCACTAATACTCACTGCAGTTTGGACTCTGACTGAAATATTGCTCATTGTATTCTACTAACTGAGACCTTTCCAACGATATATAACACATGGTTAGATCTTTTTTTATGGTTTTACCAATTCTGAATATAGTTGTTGTGGTAACAAATTTGCAAATGATGAGAACGAAACAGTTCTTATTTGTCAGCAAATTCAAAATCAGCTATATGCATTGTAAAGTCCAGATTTTAAGCTTTAAAATGAAACCTATTTTGTTCAGATAAAGCAAGTGGTTATTAATTTATGATGTAATTATTATTATTTTATTTATTTTTCCGCAGGGAGTGCCCTCCACTGGCCCAGTATAAGCTCAGTTAAAGTAATCCTTCTATCAATAAAAAATATATTTAAAAAAGATTTGTTTAAAAAAAGGAGTAATTACTAAAAAAGAAGTTGGTAAAAAGTTGAAATGCAAAATCTTGTGATAATATATGCATATGAGAGATTTATAACCAATTTTAGTGGCCCGGTCATTTTTGACCAGGAACACAATATGTGTTAGCACAAAACGAACACAACACAAGGCTTAATATGCAGAGACAACAATACTACTGTTCAAAGGCAAAATGTAGTAACTATGCCAACACTGAAAATGAAAAAAGTGGTTTCAATAGCTGGGTTTCCATCCACGTATTTTATGCGCATTTTGGGATATTGCATAAAAACCGTTGTATGGAAACACCAAGATGTGAATAAAATCACCAAAATGCGCATTAAACTTGGAAGGAAACACAGCTAATGTTACTTGGTTTTAGAGTGGATTTGTAGTTACTGCAATTTCCACACTCCTTTTTCTCTAAATCTGAGCATAGTTGAGTCAAACCCTTCTGTCACAGAACAAATCATAGGCTAAGATTTTGGTCATAACTTGGACATGACAAAATGTAGTTACTGCATTTTGACATTGCACATCAACATAGTCTCTTGACAACTCATAATAATTTGCACAAGATGGCGATATCATAAGATAATGTACAGCTTGGCTCGTTTTATTCCCAGAGAAACCAAACAATCAACAAACAGAACTTCAAATCAATACAACACAAGCATCAAATTTTAGATAGCCTCCTATCCAACACTTTATTTTAAGAAAAGAAATGACAATGAACAAATCTGGCTTTTAATTCCATATTAATTTATGCAATACAATTAATAACCTGTAATATGCTTCCCTTATCACGTTCCAAACCCAGATGTTTTCTTTCTTCAGTGGTACACAAAAGTAATTTTCCTATTAAAACCATGGTTAGGTTTAGGGTTTGAGTAAGGGGTTAGACTTTATGGATATGTTTGGGTTAGGGTAAGTGGTTAAGGTTAGGAAAAAAACCTATTATTACGACTTTTCATTAAACCAGGTTGGCAGGGCAATATAAATGAGCCACTTGTAGGCTCATTACCCAAAAAACGTAAATACTGTGGCTCTGTGGCAAAATGTTGCTCTGTTTGTTTGAGCATCCAGCAAACATTGGCTCAACCAATGGCATGAGTGTGGGGTGGGACAATTTGTTTATCTGACCAATGGCAGATGGGGTAAGTGTTTGGGAAAGCTGTTAATTCAATTATCATTATTGATGCAATTGTGTTTACTGACACAGATATTAAACACTTTCGCCTTTAAAATGGTGTCATTATCCTGTTTCAAATGTCAGAAGATGATGGATACAAAGGGCATGAGACAATGCAGCTATGTCTTGTATCCCCTGTCAACAAGCTGTCACTTGGTCTGTTTGCCTAGAGGCACTAAAGCGAACGCACACACACAAGCACGCACACACTCCTTACCATTCAATGCTAGTGGCACATATTGCAGTACTGCTCTTTGTCCCCAGTCTGTGAGCTCATGGCACCCAACGAATAGTAATATTAATCATAACAACATGAATATTAACACGGCAAGGCAATAGGCTACACTGCATTCCTGCAGATCATCAATTCCCATCTAAGCAGATCTAATGGAAAAGAACCTGACTGGGGAGAAAAGTTTAGCATATTAATCCCCCTGACAAAGAGAAGAGGGAGCTAAATAATTAAACGACCAACCTCATCCCTCCACTAAATTCTGGCTCCTTTTATAGCGCTCTGGCAATTCCCCCCCAGGTGTGGAGACAAGAGGGTAGATGACCCCGCACTGGAACAGAGAGACAAACAAATCGAGCCAGTAAAAATACACTTGAGACTTTTGGCTAATCTCCTAGGTATTGTTAATTTGATGATTATTATTTTAAAAGGGTTCAGAATTGCTACACATTCCTTCGAACTAAAATAACATACATGAGTTGTTTGCAAACTAAATCTGAAAGGGTGTCTTCAGGCGAGAATTTGTTTAATTTGCTCCCTCCTTTACAACTCTAATCAACTGTAAACAACTTAATAGCCTCAGACGTTGTCCGTTTGCAAAATGAAAGCAGAGACGATTGTTTAATTCCGATATATAGTTGCGAGGAATTTAATGGCGATGTATAAAACCAGTTGTGAGGGCACATGCTGTACCTTTTCTGTAGAACTGTCGGCTTTCCATTGTGAACCCATGCACTATGGGCCAGATGGCAATGGAACATTAAAATCACGCACTGTAAGTGTCAAGGGGTTGAGGTGGGGTTTGATGCTTCGTTACATCTCACCTTTCTATAGAATTGACAATGGGACAATATCATCTTTAAGTGTAAAATTTGATAGGATTTTATATATTTAATCTTAAAGGGATAGTTCACCCAAAATTGAAAATTCTGTCATCATTTACTCAACCTCATGTCATACCAAACCCATATGACTTTCTTCTGTGGAACACAACAGTAGACATTAGACAGACTCAGTCATCGTTCACATTCATTGTAAGGAAAAAATATGCATTAAAAGTAAATGGTGACTGAGTCTGTCAGTCCCTAACATTCTGCCGAACCTCTGCTTTTGTCTGCACAGAAGTCATACAGGTAATAAATAATGACAGAATTTTCATTTGTGAGTGAACTATACCTTTAAATGCAAACTCTTTATTTTTTCCACAGATACAGTATTTGGCAAACTTAAAGTAATATTCCAAGAATATACATAATTTAAGGTCCTCCACAGAACATAATTATGACTCATCCGTCAGTTTATAAAAACAAAGAAAAGCATGCATACAGTAATGAACTTACATTGGAAACTTATGGGGCAAGTGTATATATAGCAAGTTGTATCCAATCTTTCTATTCATGTCATGTAAATTCAATAAACATGTTAACATTCGCAAGATATCCGTACAACATTACAAGTAAGGGACCTAATGCAACTATCTTTAAAGCACTAATAACAAGGAGCAAACTCCACCCACAAGAATTATGCTGGTAAAGCTTAACCAGAAGCTCATTCACCTAGAAGATTCCCATCTCAAAAGGACTTTATTGACCATTTTTTACTGAATAATTAATGTAAAAGCTTTCACAATAACACAAGCTTCACATTTCTGCCTTTTGTAAATCCCCCGATACACTTGCCCCATTGACTTCCATTGTAAGTGCATTACTGTAAATGTAATTTTTGCTTGTTTTTACAAAATGAAGGATGAGTCATCTTCTGAATCTGTGGCAAGATAGGTCTGAGCCGTATTTAACCATGAATATTATTTTAATAATTATTTGTATTTAAAAGAGCATTATGACACACAGAACCAATGGATGCTCACTGAAGAGCGGGTCTTTTATCCGAGTAGGTCCCTTTGCACTGGCAGCCATGGACTGAAAATTAACCAAGGTCAAGAAGCTTTGATCAAAATTTCCTCTATTCATTTAGGCACATACAGACCTTAAACTCTAAATCTGCTCAAATGTCACAGCTGGTTTATGTGAAGGAGGCGTCTACTCGTTCAGTAAGAGAAGAAAACAGTAGTGAGGTGGAATTGATTGTAACTAGATTGAAAATTAGCAATCTGCTAAACTTCTTGTACTGTGTGGGGCCTGTCAGATTGCAAATCAGGGCAGGCAATAATTTTCCATTGTAATTGGCTCTTAGAAGAACTGACCTCTGGGGACCAAACATCCTCTGAAAGGAGCACTGCAAGAAAAGACTCGCATTCAGTGATCTTCAAAGAAAGAGACCGGCAGAGCACATTTCACTATCAAACCAATGCAAACAGAAGCCAAAACTATGCTTCGTTTTTTTCACAAAGTGCAAAGGTGAGTTCTTCAGCAAATACGGTGTGTCCTTTAAGACTAGCTACTGTATATACACTATGTGGTCAAAAGTTTGTGGACACCATATGTGCTTGAACATTTAATTTCAAAACCACAGGCATCAATTCCCCCTTTGCTGCTATAACAGCTTCCACTCTTCTGGGAAGGTTTTCTACTATACTGTATGTAGTAACATGGCTGCAGGGGGGCTGGTTAACATTTGGCATTCTAATTCACCCCCAAGATTTTCAACGGGGTTCAGGTCTGGGCTTTGTGCAGGCCAGTCAAGTTCTTCCACACCAGACTCAGTAAACTATTTCCTTGTGGACCTCACTTTGTTCACAGGGGCACTGTCATGCTGGAATAGAAAAGACAGACGCACACAATGTCCTAAAATACCAATGTATGGAGTAGCATTGTGATTTGTCTTTTGGTGTGTCCAAATACTTTTGGCCATATAGTGAAAAACTACTAACTGAGCCAAATGTCACAAAAATCATTTGGTTCCAAAAGCATAAATGTTATTACCTACATTTGTGTCTGGAGCATATTTTCTTTTTTTATATATAATTATGAATCAAACTAAAATAACACTATGTAACACAATTTTTGTTCCTGGGTAGTAAGTGTTATTTCCTAATTGCTTATGCCTCAAAAGTATACTATTATTCCCCACAAACTTTGCTTTTGTGACCAGGACAGTGATATTTTGAAATTTACCTATTTCCAATGAGAAAATGGGCGAATTTGTGTCTTTTCATTCACATAAAGTCAAACAACATATGAATCCAAATTAACATGTATTTATATTAAAGTAATACAAACATGACTACAAAAGATTTAGAAGTGAGTAGTTTTTCGAGATTTACGATTATACTGTAAATCACTTTCACGAATCAGCCCCCAAATGTAGTCTCACATCATGTTCTCGTTATACTGTCCTTGGTAGCGGCGTTCAAGTCCAGTATATCCTGATGGAAGCGCTTGCCTTGCTCCTCCAAGTACGCTCCCATGTTCTCCTTGAATTTATCAAGATGAGCATCAAGGATATCAACTTTGAGGGACATCCTACAGCCCACTGTGCCGTAATTCTTCACCAGAGTCTCAACCAGCTCCACATAGTTTTTGGCCTTGAGATTGCCCAGGAAGCCCCGAACCACTGCGACAAAGCTGTTCCAAGCCACTTTCTCCTTACTAGTGAGCTTCTTGGGGAATTCACTGCACTCCAGGATCTTCTTTATCTGTGGTCCGACGAAGACACCGGCTTTGACCTTTGCCTCAGACAGCTTAGAGAAGAAGTCTTGAAGGTACCTGAAGGCTTCCGACTCCTTATCTAGAGCTCTGACAAATTGTTTCATAAGGCCCAGTTTGATGTGCAGTGGTGGCATCAGCACCTTCCGGGTGTCCACCAGTGGCTCCCACTTGACCTTGTTCCTCCCCACAGAGAACTCGGTCCGCTGTGGCCAGTCCCGCCTGTGGTGGTGCGCCTTGGTGTCCCTGCTGTCCCAAAGGCAAAAATAGCAGGGAAACTTGGTAAAACTGCCCTGGAGACCCATCAGGAATGCCACCATTCTCCTATGACCTCCCAGCCGTACTCATCATACTTCAAGGCGTCCAGCAAGGTCTTGATGCTGTTGTAATCCTCTTTGAGGTGCACCGATTGAGCCAGGGGAAGAGATGTGTACTTGTTACCATTATGGAGCAGCGTGGCTTTGAGGCTCCTGGATGAGCTGTCAATGAAGAAGCACCACTCATTCTGGATACAGGCAATTTCTATTGCCTCAAACAGACTGGTCACATTGTGGCAGAAGCAGAGCCCATCGTGACGGGTGAAGAACCTGGAAAAAGGTTGGTGACGTTTCCTCTGATCTGCGACTTGCACACTTTCATCCAACAAGTTCCACTGCTTGAGCCTAGACGTCAAAAGCTCAGCATTGGACTTGGTGAGACCAAGATCTCTAATCAAGTTGTTGAGGTCTTTTTGGTTGGGGTAGTATGGGTTTCTCTCTTCAGCTCCACCTCTGAAATCCCTCAAAGTCCATATCCTTGATGCTCATCTTGATAAATTCAAGGAGAACATGGGAGTGTACTCGGAGGAGCAAGGCAAGCACTTCCATCAGGATTTACTGGACTTTGAACGATGCTACCAAGGACAGTATAACGAGAACATGATGGGAGACTACATTTGGGGGCTGATTCGTGAAAGTGATTTACAGTATAATCGTAAATCTCAAAAAACTACTCACTTCTAAATCTTTTGTAGTCATATATGTATTACTTTACTATAAATACATGTTGATTTGGATTCATATGTTGGTTTTTTTCTGACTATGTGAACGAAAAGACACAAATTCGCCCGTTTTCTCATTGGAAATAGGTACATTTCAAAATATCACTCTCCTGGTCACAAAAGCAAAGTTTGTGGGGAATAATAGCCATTTTCTATACTTTTGAGGCATAAGCAATTAGGAAATAACACTTACTACCCAGGAACCAAAAAAATAAAATAATTTGTTACACAGTTGTGACCAAATTTCATTGCATTGAAATGTATTTTTCCATTTAAAAAAATCACAATTGAATTAAATTGTCATCAAAGCAAATATGTACAGCCCTACTAGCAGGTGTTCTGCTTGTCATTAGGCCATATTGATATGTGTAAGTGTATTCATAGTGGGGTTACCTAATAGCTAAAGAGCCTGGGTGCCAACACAGACCATTAATGAACTAAAGAGCAGCTGAGATCTTCCTCTCACCATATCACTATTGTTCCCTTGAGCTAGACACTTTATACCAGAATAAGTAGAGTACAGCTGTTCAAAAATAGGCCTAAAACTCTTTAATTACCAATGCTAGCAAGAAAATTACTTAAAACCTTTGCAACTACACAACCACTATGTAATAGTTATCCAATTTGCAAATTAAATGCTCACAAGTAAGGAACAAAATAAAATTAAATGGTAGAATTTAAACTGCATGCCCACTTTTGCAACTGAGCATGTCTGATATCAGATTAAAAAGAAAGCACTGTTCGCTTATGAAATATGGAAACACGATGGGACTCTGTGTCCATTTATACAAGAGGGAAAACTGTCTCAATTTCATGAAGAGGTGGTGTAATACCAGACATGAATGGTGAATTAATGTGAAAAAAGCACAAAAGGGAGGTAAAATCATCTTCATGCAACACTTTGTGAAATAAGGCAAGGACCCTGAAGACTGACACTTCAAACATTTTCCTGAATTGATTTCACAGTTTATTACCTGCATGACCCATGCCTTACATATGCTTTCAAATGCTGGATTAAAGAGCATTTGCTGAACATCCTCTTTAAATGGTGACCCTCCTATGAAAGAAACTTCAATGTGTTGCAATTCACAAGGATTTATAAGTCATTATTGCATGAACAAAAAGAATACTCTAAGTAGCATAATCCAGTCACATATAGGATGGTAAATTTGAAACAAGTAGAAAAATCTATGTTCGTAAACCTACTTTCCTTTAGAAAACATTTAAATTTTTTTATCATTTACTCAACAAACCCATATTATTTTCTTTGTCCGTGAAACACAAACAAGATGTCAAACTTTATTGGTCTTTTTATTTATAAATTTTTTTTGTCCAGCCTGGTCTCATGAAATTTACGTGAGCTTAGCAATGCTTTTGCAAAACTGAAATTACGTGCTTCATTATATGTTTGGCTGCAGTTTTAAAGTGAAATGTCCAGTGGGGGGTGCCAAAACCGAATTAAATGTGGTTGTAATCAGACAAGGTTTTTAAAGTGAATTTTAGATGGAGGTTTTAATAAGTCAAACATATACCTTCCTAACTTAAAACTGTACCCTAAACCTAACCAATAATGTCCAAAAAGATAAATGAGAGTTCAACAAAACAGAAATCCTTACCCTTAACCAACGCCGAACTGATAGTGTTTTAAAATGCAAATTCAAAATAAAAAAGGAAAATCCACATTAACTGAAGCAATCACGTCATTCTGTGTCACTTCTGTGCCACTTTTACTTTCGTGTCTTTGACTGAATTCGAACCGCAGTCGTTGAACTCAAAGTCCAACGCTCTATCAGGTGAGCTACCAAGCAAGCTAATAACTTAGGAATAAGTGTGTACATGTAGGTGGGTCTGTAATACAAGTGTTAAAATGTTTTGTTTTTCAAATCTTGCATTAAAGTATCAGAGTTTTGATATCATAACCTAGCGGGGGATGAGCAATAGAGTGAAAAATAAGCTTTTATAAGATCAAAATCAGCAATTGTACTTGTGATTTTTGTGCCAATGTTTAAACCACACAGTTGTTGTAGCACCTCTAGTGTTCATTTCACAAGGAAACTGCAGCGATACGTAGAAAGCTGCACGTTAAAGTCAGTTTGCAAAACTGCATATAGAGCAATGTTCATTCTATGAGACCAGGTTGCTTTTATCACTTTTGGAGCTTGATATTCCGAGTCCCCAATAACTTTCATTGTATGCAATAGAGCACCCAGGTACGATCTGCCTAACATCTCCTTTTGTGTTCCACAAAAGAAAGAAAATCATGAGTTTGGAATGATATAAGTAAATAATGAAAGAATTTTCAATTTGGGGTGAACTATACCATTACGACGCAATCCACCAGTGCTGCAACAATTTTCATTGCACCCCCCGTGACAGCGATGCTGCAACCTATTATTTTGACTCCAGTTCAATAATTTCAACAGCAGATCTTTGTCTTTGGCTGCAGAACTAATTCTGTGATGGCGTCTGAATTGCTGTCATGCTGATGTGAAACACATTCACACTTCAGGAAATTACCTCACTTTTATCTTTCATACTCATTTTAAGTCCTGGAGCTTTGCACAAGGACATACCTGACTTACTGTGCCTTCTACTTATTTTAGAAGATGTGAAAAGAGCCAATAGAGACAGCTGAACAGCTAGTTTGATTTTGTCTGAGATGTAGATTTAAATGTGCACAGAGGTGTTCACCTCAGTGGCTTCTCAACAGTTGGATCTGATTATCTTTCAGACGGAAACCATTTCTGGTATTCTTGTATGAAAGTACCAAAACTTCTGAGTTAAAATTCAGGAAATTCTTTCTTTTGTAGAAACACAAAAGGAGATATTTTAAAGGATGTTCCGTTCACTGGTTTCAATACAATAGCAGTGGATAGTGACTCACTTTAAAGCATAAAATAAGCACCCAAACATGTCACCATATTTGATTTGGGATCTGTTTAAAGGTGTTGAGCAATGATTTGTTTTTATTTGAAACAGAATAATGACTGAAATTTCACTCTGTTCATCATACGAAGTAAATGAGAATATGGTGGAATATTTAGCATAAGTTTCATGGACTACTTTTATATGTTTTTTAGCTTTAAAGTGAGTCACTATCAACTGCTGAATTGAAATCATCAAGCTGAACATCCTTTAAAATATGTTCTTTCCTGTTCCGCAGAAAAAAGAAAGACATATGAGTTTGGTACTGCGTGAGGGTACCAAATGATAACAGAATTTTCATTTTTGGGAGAACTTTTTATTTAAAATCAAGGAGAAGTTTTCAGCTTTTAAACCCTCTTGACATTGCGAACAAAACTGTGGATCACCAGACTCCAGACTGGTGATAGGAAGCATTTAAACCTGAGACATCTGATAAATCAGGGGACTTTTAGAGATTTATTTTATTTGATTATTTATTTAACCTTGCGCTTTGCAGCCAAACCTCAAGGTAGAGGTTGTGCACTCCAAAGAACACTAAATTAAATAGAAAATATGCCCAAGGACCTGGCCCCAGGCAAGCTGAACAAATATATATTTTCCCTTTAATTACTTAACCTAAGAGGGTAATCTCCAGGGATGTCTAGGATAAGGGTTTCAGCCGCAATCCATTCGGGGTTTACTATGCCTACTTCTGACCATCCAAATGCCCGCCACGAGGCAGAGGCATCATGATGCGGCTCTCAGAAATTGGGCTGAGCATTAATGGCAGGCAAAGCCAGGCCACATTCGAATCTTTCCTGTGTACCTTTGGCCTGAGCTCTCTTCTCAGCAGGCTTAAGGACCTTGCGCCATGCACAGCTGCCCACTGCAATAACTGCATAATCTGTCAGTGTTTGCTGCTGTTGAGTGCCACCAGCAACTTGCACTTTCCATTAGTGATCATGCTGAAACATGCATGAAGAACAGAGAGCGAGCCAAAAAACGCATTTATACTCACACTGAGCTTATCAAGAGAACTGCATCTATAAAACGAGAACCCCTCCTTCAGCCTTCAAATGCACACATAAACACTTGCAAAGAGACAGTGTTAGACCATAATGAAATCAAATGATTTATTTAGAGGGCTCAGGGGTGTTTCCTCCTGTTGCTCCGGGGGTCTGTGCAACTCCATGGCTTTGAAGTGCAACTCAGATGGAGCATTTGTATAAACTGAATGATGCCACGCTTTAAGAGAGACTCTTAAAAGATTACACTTCATAAAAGATCAGGAAGAGAGCTAGTTTGTACATTAATGGTCCTCAGTAAATGTATAGTAGGAAATGCACACTTTCTCTCCCATCATCCGAGGCTTACAGAGCCCATAACATTTTTTTTATTTGAGCTTTTAGTGCATAACAATTAGCTTTAAAGCCATCAAAATGTAATGACAGATTGTAATGTGTATATTGTATTGTAATGTGTGCATGTCTCTTTGTATTTATTGCAACTGTGTCTATCATTGCATGTTGATTGTTGTATATTGCATGCAGATGTCAAATGTGACCAAGATAAATTCCGGTATCTCTGCGTACTGGCAAATCAAAGTGATTCTGATTCAAAAACATTTGACAAAATTAATCTTTAGCACATATACACAATTTACAGTCTTTCTGTTCTAGGAAAATGGACCAGAAATACCAACCTGGTCTCATAAAATCACATTACTATACCTACATTTTGCAAAATAATTTTTTACGTGGCTCGATGTGCGTACCGTGCTAGTTTCCTGGTGAAACAGAAGCTAGTGGCGCTACAACAACAATGGCTTTAATTCACTTTCACACACACAATGCAATCTTTTGACATCTTAACACTTTTACTATTTTGCAAGACTTGTAAGGTAATATATTTTAAGATGTGCATTACATAACCAACTACATTAACAAGCTTGTTTGAGCTCAATCAAATTGTGCTGTAACTCAACTGATAGAGCGTTGCACTTGTGATGCAAAGGACCAGGTCCTGAAGAGCAAGCAAGTCCGCACGTGAGCTGAAAGTGTCATCGAAGCACCACAAAATTATAATGGTTTTTTTATGTTCCATTTGCTTTTTTACGACAGTATTGATTGTTTAGGTTTAAAGGGTTAGTTCACCCAAAAATGAAAATTCTCTTATTATTTACATACCCTCATGATATCCCAGGTGTGTATGACTTTTTTTCTTCACCAGAACACATTTGAAGAAATATAGAAAAATATCTCAGCTCAGTAGGTCCTTAAAATGCAAGTGAATAGAGATTTCTCTTTTGAAGCTCCAAAGATCACAGAGAGTCAGCATAAACCTCATTCATATGACTCCAACTGTTAAATGAATGTCTTCTAATGCGACACGATCGCTTTTATTTCGAAATTTATTTCGATTACTTTTTAACTCTAAATCATGCTTCCATTCTGCAGCGGTATGCGCGTGTGACGAAATCACATTGGCATTTGTTGGGCCTCATGTATTCAGATAGAAGACAAAGGCAGGCCTAACAATCATAAAAAACATTCCTCAAGCCCCCTCCTTTTAAGTCGTAAATTTTACTAATAAAAATCACGCCAAAATCAAACAAAGGGAGTCCAAAACAGACTACAGATCCATGAAGCCTTGCCCTCTAAAGGATCGAGCTCTCAACTCCTATTGGATGAGGCACACCACAGAACGTCCCTCAAACATGACATCATCAGGACTTCAAATAATTCTGAAATGCTTCCAAAGTTGCTTCCAGCGACTTAGTTCACCGAATACGGACGTAGCTTTTTGCTGCTCTCCGGTGCAACCTCGTGGCTTAAGGAAGTAATGTCCGACTTGAAACAGTGGCCATACAATCTCCATCTCGCTGGACGAGTTGAGATTACTCTGTGTTCAACCGAACACTCTAACGGATCCGAAGGAGACCGCTGAGCAATTCGCATCTTCATCCGTTGGCCTACAGAAGTGAAGAGATTAAAGATTTCTCTTCCATCTTCAATCAAGTCGACATTTCTGAGTTCTCCGCCAGCCCGCCGAGAATCAACAGCCGTACCGCCCGCCGACAGCGCAACGGCCCCCGTCATCACCCGAGCCTCAAGGAACCGGGTCAAAGTTAAAGGACGGAGGAAAACACATTCTACCTGCGTCCTCATGCGATTCAAGTAAGAGGTTTACGTCTGGGCAGAGATAGAATATTATAGCGTGTTATTCTTGTGTTTCAAGGTTTTTGCTTGTACAGTTTACAGACCGCCATGTCCGCTAATTATTAATACTCAGGGTATTAATGATCCCGAATTTGTTATGCTGTATTGTGGTCCAACCAAATTGGACTGTTGTGCATTTTCGCCATCGCGGGTGAGACAGCAACTGAGTTCATCCATTAAAGAGTCACAAGGGACTTTTACAAGCACCGCTCGTAAAACCGCGTCTCTGAGTGATGAACACGGCTGCTTTATCTCCAGCTATCGCGAAATCAGTTTTCGGGCTGTCACTGAATAATCTCTCTCTCACTAACCACACTGACACACACACACACACTATCACACACACACCTTATGTGTTATAGAATTATTTTTATTTCCATATCTAATCATATCACTGTTTAGTTTGTAGTTGTAAGTCGGAAGTTTAATGACTGCATTGTATTAATTATTAATTGATATTACTGCATAAATAAACTTTGTTTATATTACAAAGAGAAGTGTTTTGGTTTGTTTTGCATACGCCTGTGTCATGCTGACGGGATGTCAGTGCTCGGATTCAAACCTTCATTCATTGTTTTTTTCCCCGAAAATCGATATTCTTTGGATGTCGATTTTCCTAAGAAAACAATCTAATATTGAGACTGTTTTAATATTCGGTTATTAGTCCCTGATTTCAGGGTGGTGCCCCGTCAATGTTAATCCTTATTAATATTCTATTGATTTTTGATAATTGATAATTATCTTTGATTGAATTAGAATGATCAATAAGCTAGTGTTAATTTTAATGTTTCATCGATGTTAACAATTGATAAGTGTTGATTTTAAAGGATTAAAAAAAAGCTAACATTGATTCTCATCAATGTTCTATTGATTTTAATAATTAATAATTATCTTTGATAATTATTAATTATTGCTAATAACCAAACTTGCTCCTAAACGTAGCACACTACATTTACTGGAGTCCCATATGAGGTTTTAATGAGTTAGATCCAATTAATTAATTTAAATATTGATTAATAACTACAGAAATAATTATTCATTATTTAATTTATTAATAATTAATAATTATTAATTATTTCTGATAGTAACACTGATCTAAACAACCAGTAAAGCCCTACACATTTGAAACACAAGACAACTGAGGCAAGTGTGTCACAGCCAGAAGAGCAGCGCTGTGAGGAGGAACGTTGTACAGTAGCTTGATTGGTTTTGGTTTAAATCTGTATTTATCTGTTTCTTTCCTCACAATGGTGCATTTTGTCTGCTTATCCTGGATGTCTCAACCGAGTAGACAGCGTGAGATTACATCTATATACGGGGTTGGGAGGGTTACTTTTGAAATGTATTCCACTACAGATTACAGAATACATGCTGTAAAATGTAATTTGTAACGTATTCCGTTAGATTACTCAAGGTCAGTAACGTATTCTAAATACTTTGGATTACTTCTTTAGCACTTGTAGATTTTTTCACTTGTTTTGACTATAAAAACTCTGCCAGTACAGTAAGACAAAATACACGTTAAAAATGCATTCTCTGAAAAACCTAAATATCTTATGCAGTGTTGTTTCTAAAACAAGATCAATCAAATTGATCTTGTTTTAAGGATTTTTTAATTTTTTTTACAGGAAAACAATACAAAAATTATTATCAAGAATATGATTTTTGCCCTAATATCAAAGGTCTTATTAGAAAAATAGAAATTATGATCCAACGTGAATTTTCTTGATAAAAAAATATGATCGTGTGCATGTAAAATGGCTAGAAATAGCATTTTAGCTTAGCGTAAAGCTGACAATTTACACAAGGATTATTTCTATTTCTTCTGTTCCAAACTTACTTCTCTGTCTGCTCGTATGAATGTAACACATCATAAGAAAGTGTTTCACCGCTGTTCAAATGCTCTTTGGATTGCACCATTCATATGTACAAATGTTTTCCATCTGAAAGGACTAAATATTAAATGAAACAAATGACAATAAAATGCAAAGTAATCTCTTCAGCAATCAAAATACTTTTTGAATGTAACTGTATTCTAATTACCAATTATTTAAATTGTAACTGTAGTGGAATACAGTTACTTATATTTTGTATTTTAAATATGTAATCCCACATTACATGTATTCCGTTACTCCCCAACCGTCTATATCATAACAGCACGAATACGTCACACGAGAGACCGCTTGGACTCCTCCCACTTGTGAAGCCTAATGGAAGCGATGGTTTATAGTTAAAAAGTACTTAAATATTGATCTTTTTCGCACCAAACGTGATCGCTTTTGAAGACATTAATTTAACCACTGGAGTGTATCGATGATGTTTATTCTGACTGTCTGTGATTTTTGGAGCTTCAAAAGAGAAATTGCCATTCACTTGCATTTTAAGGACCTAATGAGCCAAGGTATTTTTCTATTTTTCTTCAGATGTGTGCTGGTGAAGAAAGTCATTCATACACACTTGGGATAACGTGAGGGTGAGAAAATAATGAGAGAATTTTTATTTTTGGGTGAACTATCCCTTTAAGGTTTTTAGGTTTATAGATTTTAGTGTCACACAGTGGACTTTTTACCTTGGAACTGCCGCTATACACATATGGAACAATGTAATATAATTTTGCTAAATTGTTGCCAACCACATTCAAGAAATGTAAATGAGATCAGGCTGAAAAAATGTATGATGCATCCCACACTACACAGATTTGTGTCCAATCAATTGCTCTCTAGAACGAGAATGTCCCTCCCCCTAAAACTACCTTCCAATGACTACAAACAACCTCCCTGTTTCCATTGGAAATACGTCAATACAGGAAAGAAAACTGCACTCGTCAAGTCATTTCATGGAGTATATAAGTTGGGATTTAAGAAGTTTATTGTCAGATTTACTGAAAGAACCAAGATGCTTTTTGGTTTGAGTGCTGTCACATGATTACAGCTAAAGTGTTGTCATACACAAAGCACAAACCCATTTTCAATTTAACACATGACACAGCACAGCAGAGTTTGATTAAAACTGAACAGCCGTAATATGCAAAGAGCTCTTGAAGAGGCTGTTAAGCTCAGAGGGCTTCACGAAAGGATATGAATTACGCCTTGATCAAACTGAGCACATTCATGCACCTGACATCATCAACATCCAAGCATGATAATAAGCATTGTGGCAGGGAGGAGGGTGGGGCCGGGTCGTGATGCTGCACACCCGGCCCCTAATCAGGCTAATCAAGCCCTCGAGAGGGATAAAGATGACCGGAGGCGGCAGTTCAAGAGAGAGAGAGTTACGGGCAGCTGCTCTGCATGTGTTTATGTTTGTGTCTTTTTGTTTTATTAAAAGATTATTTATATTGTCAAGCCGGTTCCGCCTCCTCCTTTCCATTGAACTTTGTTACACTGGTGCCGAAACCCAGGAAGGAGGAGGGATGCGCTGTAGTAGAGTCCTCGCCACTACCATCCACCCCAACGGAGCAGCCACGGCCATCCGCCGGGGGACGGAGGAATGGCCACCGACTGCAAGGGGAGGAGGGGCTCCTAGCCGACCGCCTTGAGCGGTCAGGGCCGCTGCCAGGGGCGGAGGAGAGCCCTACCAATCACTAAAACGCACCAGGGTCAAGAGAGGACCGCTGACCGCGATCGGGGAGGGGCTCCTGGCTGACCGTCTGGAGCGGGAGAACCGCTGCCAGGGGCGGGGGAGACCCCTACCATTCACCGTTTCCCGGAATGAAGGAAAGGAGGGAGGAGTGTGGCAGGAAGGAGGGCGGGGCCGGGTCGTGATGCTGCACACCCAGCCCCTAATCAGGCTAATCAAGCCCTCGAGAGGGATAAAGGTGACCGGAGGTGGCAGTTTGAGAGAGTGTTTAGGGGCAGCTGCCCTGCATGTGTTTATGTTTGTGTCTTTTTGTTTTATTAAAAGATTGTTTATATTGTCAAGCCTGTTCCCGCCGCCTCCTTTCCATTGTACAAAGGAAATGGGTCATTATAAAATAATTACAACAAAGTTAAAAATGTATGTCTTCAGAGCAAAAGCTCCAGAACAAACCCCTCACTTCGTTGTGGACAAGTATGTCCTCTTAAAAGGGACAGTTCATTCAAAAAAATGGAAATTCTGTCATCATTATCACCCAAGTCATTCCACCTGTATGCCTTTCTTTCACACACAATAGGAGATGTAACACATAATGAAAATCTCAGTCACCATTCACTTTCAGTGTATGGAAAAAAGATGCAATGAAAGTAGATGGTGACTGAGGCTAACATTCTGCCTAACAAATTTTGTTTTCCACTGAAGAAAGTTAGTCATACATGTTTAAAACAAAACGAGGATGAGTAAACAAGGACAGAATTTTCATTTATGGGTGAACGATGCCTTTAAGTACAATGTTCACTACTACACACTGCACAGGGACAAATTCAGTGCTATAGTTATTCTGTTAGCACATACATGGGCGAACAGGGATCTCAGATTCTGCTTTGCAAAGAAGCCTTTATGGGTTTGACCTGGCAGTCCTCACAAACATATTGGATTCCGCTTTGCTGTAATAGATGGAGCTTGATCTCCACCTACAGGCTGCTGGAATATCTCCTCTGTACTTGATGCAGAGATGGGATGGAAGGTGGGGGCTGCAATCAATGCGACTAATTCAAGAACTGCAGCAGAGCGAAAATGCCACCAAGAGGAGAGAAAAAAAGAGCAGGATCATTCTGTCTGAAGCCACTGCGGTTGTGTCCGTGGAGAAAATAATATCTCCATACCTTAATCACAGTATACAATCTGTGTGCAAGTGAATGCAAAGAAGTCAGCAGGCTGCATCTATTGATTGAGAACAATCTATCAATTACTGTTAGATTCCACTGCAGCAGGTAATTTCAATGCAAATACCCAAAGCTCAGATGGTCGAGTGTTAATGGCGCCTGGTGGAAAAGCAGCATGTAGCATCTTTTTCTGAGAACAAAGGCATTTTCCTGGAGGAAGTTTAGAGAGGTGTTGACACCACACTTTCGCAAAAGAAAAAAAAATTTGTTCCTATTCCTCGTGCTTGGCTTGCGTTTCTTCGGATAAGACAGTTGTTCTTCTCCGAGTCCATCCTCATGAGTAGAAGGGGAGCGAATAAAAAAAGACAGGCAAATATATGTCATCAGGAATACAAAAGCAAACAATAAACCCCAGCGCAGTCATTGATTGTAGCATGTTGAATATATAAATACAGCAGACTAAAAATCACATATGTATTATGCAAGCGTATACGCTAGCAGTGTTTGCACATACTCCAAACCCCTTTCCACACAGGCCTTTAAGTAGATGTTTTTGTAGCCCATAATCCTTTTTCTAGTGAATGGATTGTTCTACAGCTGAGTCTGTTAGTCATAACCACACACATGATCAGACGGAGTCTCTCCCCATCCTCAATCTTCTTTAGAAACTAAAAGTGTCTGGTGCCTCGTTCTCCATCTGTCTAACCCACCATCTTGCATAAAGCCTACATGAGGGACCACACTGCACACCAGAAAGACTTTTAGTGAGGTTCGCTTCTCTCTTCAAGTTTTATTTTCCTTCTGAAGTACAGATGTGGCTCTGTCACGTCCCTTTCAGAGTTGTCAGCAGAGTGCAACCCTTGATCTTTCAAAAAGTCATGAAATAAAACGTTCAGAACCTCAGTGGATGCCACAGCAAAGGAAGAAGAGACACATAAGGGAACTTCATAAGCATTGTGATGATTGAAGGACAACATAAGTCTGGACTGGGCACAGGGAGTCTGAATAACTGCTGTTTAGAATCTGTCTTAAAGTTAAAGTGTGTAATGTTTTTGCCACTAGTGTCACCAAACCTAATTCCAGAAATAATAAGTCCCCCCTATGTGTCATTGGCCAAAGAAACAGATTGTTTTGCCCCAAACTCAAGCCACTGGTTGAGCCAATGTTGGTTGCTGGTTGAATTAGGCTGGTCCATATGCCTTTAAAAAAAAAGCAAAATTCTGGGTTACAGTGAGGCACTTACAATGGAAGTGAATGTGGCCAAATTTTGAAAGTTAAAATACTCACTTTTTCAAAAGTATAGCCACAATACATGAACAATATGCATGTAAACATGATTTTAGTGTGATAAAATCATTTAATCACTTCAGTTCAGCCTTCAATACCATCATGCCTGATCTTCTCTCAACCAAACTGACCCAGCTCTCCGTGCTAACCACAATCTGTTGGTGGATCAACAGCTTTCTGAAAGATAGGCAGCAGGTAGTGAGACTGGGGAAAATCACATCTGGGACCCTCACTATTAGCACTGGTGCTCCTCAGGGGTGCGTTCTCACTCCACATTTCTTCTCCCTGTACACGAATGACTGCACTGCAAAGGACCCCTCTGTCAAGCTCCTGAAGTATGCAGACGACACCAGTTTTTCTTGCGTACCACCACTTCTCAGAGTCTCCCGGTACTATATAATGTTTTTATGTAATGTACGTCATTGATTCGATGAGGCCCACCAATCACTTTTATCCGACCTTCCAAATGATTTTGATAAAATTGAGGTAAACATACGAGTGCTCTCTGCGCAAAACTCTGCGGTGAGTTTAACAACTCTCAACACGTGCAAGAACATCGGTGGTTGTCAAGCCATCCGTGGTCAAGTTTCGGATGAGCGCGCGTGTTTAAGCTTGTCTGGGCATAGTTCAGTTACAACTTTTGGGTGAGCACATTTTATCACGTCTTATTCACTCAAATGCATTATGCAAATTGTTTAGCTGCTGGGTGCGATCAAAACTACAGACTTAAAAAAATGTCAATGCTGTTACAGGTGTGATGTCAGCTTATATGCACAACCTTTTTCACAAAAGGCAAATCGATGATGAAAAAAAACCTTCAAAAATATACACAGGAAAATTTGCTTTTTATTCTTCATTCTTTTCTGTAGTGCTCGTAAAAAGATTATGTGAAGTGTGAACTTGCCTATGCATAAATCCTGACAGCGTTTGGTTCTATATACAGGTGTGTGTCAGAGTTCAATCCTGAACATCATCAAATCAGTTTGTTCACCGTGTCTAATGATAATTATCTGCACAAGTATCTGGCTCCTGTGTGCAAATTAATGTGTGCAGGACAAGGAAAGGTTAATTTTGCCCTCATTGAATGGGAGGATAATAAAAATACAAAAAGGAAAAACAGACATAATGATTTTTTTTTTTCAGTTTTAGGCTACATTTATTTTGTGTAAAAAGACAGCTCAACATAAGATTGCCATTGTTCTCTTATGTGGATTGATATTGTCAAAGATACAGACTTTAACAGATCTAAATATCCCTTCATTATATGTTTTTATTTTCAAAGTTAATCAAAACCTATTTGTTAGTTGAAGGTGTGAGGTCATATTTGTTCTTCAGCCAGATCAGATAAATTACAGGAATGTACAGCCAGAACTTGAAAATTGTAATTAAATACTATTTTAATGTAAATAAAAAAATTAATAACAGTTTTGTTTTTCATGTTAACATTTTAGTTACAATAAAAGTGTTAGGTAAGATAAATACAGTAAAAGAAGTTTGGCCCCAGTTCAGTTTATAAAACCCCAAGTTTATTTACTTATTTTTAAATTACCATACTGTATGTTGCAAAAAAAACTGTGACTGCGCTTCAGAGTATATTTCCCAAAAAAATCAAGTTTAATGCTAACAAGGAGAGTACCTGCACTTTTTTTCTTCCACTTCAAGCACTGATGTCAACAAACCCTAAAACGACTGAAAAAAATGACAATATAAATGACTTTAAGGCTAAAATATTACATGAGTTTTAACATCCATCCATCCATCCATCTATCTTCGACCGCTTATCCGGGACAAGACAGCAGACTAAGCAAAGTAGCCCATATGTCCTTTTCCCCCGGCCAGCCACATCCTCCAGTTCATCCTGGGGGATCCCGAGGCGTTCCCAGGCCAGCCGAGAGATACAATCCCTCAAGCATGTTCTGGGTCTTCTCTTGGGTCTTCTCCCTGTTGGACATGCCCAAAACACCTTCGCAGCAAGGCGTCCAGGAGGCATCCTAATCAGATGCCCGAACCACCTCAACTGGCTCCTTTCAATGCGGAGAAGCAGCGGTTCAAATCCGAGCCCCTCTCGGATGTAAAAAAAAAAAAAAAAAAAATTTACTCTATCCCTTAGGGTGAGACCTGACACCCTACAAAGAAACCTCATTTTGGCCGCTTGAATTCGTGATCTTATTCTTTCAGTCACTCCCCAAAGCTCATGACCATAGGTGAGGGTTGGAATGTACACCGGCTGGTAAATTGAGAGCTATGCCTTCAGACTCAACTCCTTCACCACCACGATCCGGTACAGCGGCCACATTACTGCAGACGCTGCACCAATCCGCCTGTCGATCTCATGCTCCAACTTTCCCTTACTCGTTAACAAGATCCTGAGATACTTGAACTCCTCCACTTGGGGAAGCAGCTCTCTCCCTACTTGAATAGAGCAATCCACCCTTTTCCGGCAGAGAACCATGGCCTCAGACTTGGAGGTGCTGACTCTCATCCCAACCACTTCACACTCGGCTGAAAACCTCCCAAGTGCGCGCTGGAGGTCACAGCATGATGATGCCAACAGGACCACATCATCTGCAAATAGCAGGGATGCAATCCTGAGCCCCCCAAACTGGACACACTCCACACCTCGGGTGTGCCTTGAGCCTATTTTGCTGTCTAACAGTAGAATGTGAGCAATTTATTTTATACGTTTTATTATTAATAAAGCTCAATCTCCTCAGAGAAACGAGTGAAATATAACAACAAAATGCAGAATCAGCAGCAGGGGCATTCATTATTGAGCATTATCAATGAAACAAGAAAGTTCTGTGACCAAAACTAAATATTTAAACAGAATTTAAAATGAAAAGTTAATTCCATTTAAGAATTTCTGTTTACTTTCCTAATAAATGTCTCTGGACTTATTGTGTGATTCTTCAGCACATCTTTTAATACAGAACAAAACAAAAATTTTGTTTTCATAATAATAATGACTTTTTCTATATTTGAATCAAATGTTCTTTTCTGCTCACTTAACCAAGGCCATGCTGCAACATTTACCAACTAGATATTTATATTTTATGAAAAAAAATCTGAACAGTGTTTGCTAGGCTGTCGCTATGTTGTTGCTAAGGTGTTCTGAGTGGTTGTGCCCCAAAGTTTTATATTAAGGGTTAGTTGTTCAAATCCTTAACCATAAGTATGTGTAATAGTACTAGTGGCAATTACCTTTGAAAATACCACTAATATCATAGCCTACTTTTCATGATCCAAGCTGAATATTTGCACCTGAAAATATGTCACATTACCAAAATTAAATGTGCTGTCAATGCTGATTCATGTTGTCTTTAAATTATTTTCCTTGCATTATGTTCTGGTAAATTGACTCAAAAGTTCCCAAAAAAAGATTTTTTTTTTCATGACTTATAACAAAAAAATCATGTTTATTTGTTCATGGAGAACACAGGCTCGACAGTTGGACAGGGGATTTGCGACATGTCTACCTGCTGTCATTATTAATCTTCTGATGCTTTTCTGATGATAGAAGTGAGGCTTTTTGATTGGCTGGTTTGTATTGGCTTGCAGCTTGTCTCTTGCGCATTTCGCACTGCTCAACAGATGCCGTGCCGCTCTACTACCGACGGCCTGTTCTATGCAGCATCTGTTGACAAACTCCAATGATAATCAAACAACTGTTCTGTAACTCAATTTTATGCTACCTTGTCCCAGCTCCCACCATTCCTAAAAGGTATTATTGAAAGTGGAAGCAATAGACGACTCAATTAAAGCATCCATATGTGTCAGTGAGATATATTTAATGCGGTGAAGTCACATCGTTTCACAATGTTTTGCGATTTCAAGATGCAACTTTTCTGAGGTTGAATTTCTTGCAGTGGTATCGGCACACAAAAAATGCTAGACCTTTTCTCAAAATTAGCATCATTTTTCTCTGCCATTTTTTAGATTACTTATAGTCACTGGTCCCAAGTTAATTTTTAGTGAATGTATGAAGTCTCACAGGTGCTCTCGAGAATTAACCACACATTAACTATGGACATGTTCCACTGGGTTTGAAAATTATGAAGTGTCCAAATTCTAAGGAATATAAAGAGGAAGCAATGGAGGCGATAAATGGACTCAATAAAAGGCGTGTATGTGTCACTGAGAAATACGTTTATTAGGGACAACCCTGTCTATGTTCACAAGCCCTTTCGACCTTTTCATAGAAAAGGTCACTTGACTAATGCTGTGTTTTACCCTGGCAGACAAGAGATTTATTCAGCTGAAAGCTGCACCCCCTTTCACTTAATTTGACCAAGATGGTACCACACAAATTAAACAATCCCGCAACCTAACTGCCAGCTTTTGTAGACTGATGTCAGATCATGTGAGCTGTTTAATTTATAACCTGAGTCAATAGGCATTAACAGAGAGCTGTGGACTGGATTGTGCCGGCTCCCAAAATAAAATGCCAACAATAAGGGTTGCAGATGATGAAGGAATATGAATTGTACATTTTCTAAAATGCAAGGTAAGGAAATTAAATGTACTGCATTTGTCATCTCCAGTATGAAGGCAGTGTCTTAAAAGGGTAATATTACGAGGAGTACATTTTTTTCTTGAGATAAAAGAGTTCAGTGTAACTAAAAAAATTTACTGTAACTTATTTCCTAGTCTTAAAAGAAAATCTATCGAAACTAGGCTCCAAACACGGCTTGTTCTGAAATCCTTGGATCAGAAAACAGAACATCATAAAGCCCATTTGGTGCTCAGAAACTTGGTTCTGAAATCCTTGGTTCAGAAACTTATGAACTTGGTTCAGAAATTTGGATCTAAAAAAAGAACGTGAATAACATCAATAATGTAAATAAACGAATGTCCTATTCGATGTTCAGAAACTTGGTTCAGAAACTTTTGACGTCAGAAAATTAAACATCAACCATGCCTATTTGGTGTTCAAATACTTGGCCAGCCCAGTCACAGGTGAAGTTTGGTGGCCTGTTTAATTTCAAGGGTCACAGAGAGGGTGGAAATAGTCACGACATAGGAAACAAACAAACAAAAAATAATGATGAAAATATGTACACTGGTGGCCAAAAGTTTGGAATAATGTACAGATTTTGCTCTTATGGAAAGAAATTGGTACTTTTATTCACCAAAGTGGCATTCAACTGATCACAATATATAGTCTGGACATTAATAATGTGAAAAATTACTATTACAATTTGAATTTTTTTAAACTACTTCAAAGAGTTCTCATCAAAAAAAATCCTCCACGTGCAGCTATGATAGCTTTGCAGATCCTTGGCATTCTAGCTGTCAGTTTATCCAGATACTCAGGTGACATTTCACCCCACGCTTCCTGTAGCACTTGCCATAGATGTGGCTGTCTTGTCGGGCACTTCTCACGCACCTTACAGTCTAGCTGATCTTACAAAAGCTCAATGGGGTTAAGATCCATAACACTCTCTTCCAACTATCTGTTGTCCAATGTCTGTATTTCTTTGCCCACTCTAACCTTTTCTTTTTGTTTTTCTATTTCAAAAGTGTCTTTTTCTTTGCAATTCTTCCCACAAGGCCTGAACCCCTGAGTCTTCTCTTTACTGTTGTACATGAAACTGGTGTTGAGAGGGTAGAATTCAATGAAGCTGTCAGCTGAGGACATGTGAGGCATCTATTTCTCAAACTAGAGACTCTGATGTACTTATCCTCTTGTTTAGTTGTACATCTGGCCTTCCACATCTCTTTCTGTCCTTGTTAGAGCCAATTATCCTTTGTCTTTGAAGACTGTAGTGTACACCTTTGTATGAAATCTTCAGTTTTTTTTTTTTTGTTTTTTTTTGGCAATTTCAAGCATTGTATAGCCTTTATTCCTCAAAACGATTGACTGACGAGTTTCTAGAGAAAGCTGTTTCTTTTTTACCATTTTTGACCTAATATTAACCTTAAGACATGCCAGTCCATTGCATACTGTGGCAACTCAAAAACAAACACAAAGACAATGTTAAGCTTCTTTTAAAGGATCAAATAGCTTTCGACTGTGTTTGATATAATGGCAAGTGATTTTCTAGCAATTTAGCATGATTACTGAAGGATAAGGTGTTGGAGTGATGGCTGCTGGAAATGGGACCTGTCTAGATTTGAACAAAAATGACTTTTTTCAAATAGTGATGGTGCTGTTTTTTACATCAGTAATGTCCTGACTATACTTTGTGATCAGTTGAATGCCACTTTGGTGAATTAAAGTACCAATTTCCTTCCGAAACAGCAAAATCTGTACATTATTCCAAACTTTTTGCCACCAGTGTAAATTCCATAAAAAGGAATCTTCCTAACATCTGAGAAATTCCAGCTTGAAGTACCACCTAAACACAAAGCATATTTTTGCCAATTTAGCAGTCAACGCTCACCACAATAATGTAATGTCTTTGAATGATCTTCATTTGGGGGCTTTTCTCAGCAAATATTGATGTCTGTGATAAACTGTAATTATTTAGATTAATTCATTGGCTTTTCATTTAATTAATTTGATTAAAATATAATCAATTTACAGCCTTAAAATATATGATAGTACCCGTTTTAAACCTAGTACTTACTGTAGTAGCCGTACAAAACTGTGTCTTCAATCTGCTGCCTGGTCTCATTGTTTGAAGACCAATCCTAGATTTAGGGGGGAAAAAATTACTCTATTAGAAAAAATGCAATACACTAACACATTCGATCAAAAATAGCATAGATCTAATTCTTTAGATCACAGACAGACACAAACAACACAACAATGCAGGATATGTATCTCAAAGGATCAATACCTGAACAACAAATGTCTTGCATACAGTATATATTATCTATGCAGTGAGGATTTTTATCAGATTTTTATTTGTATCGTTGTTTTTTTTTTTTTTGTTTTTTTGTTTTTTGTAACGATACCATGGGACACATACAAAGAGATACAAAGAGCTGGTTCTACTAGCACACTGTAATTTTTTATTCCCAATGTGTCACAGATTCCATCAAAAACATGACCTGGCACTTTGATGACTCACACATTCTCAGAGTAGATCCAAATGCCAGAGAGAATTGCTGTCTGCCTTGCTGCGGTAAATCACTCTCTCTCACACACACTTTCTCCCTCTCTTTCTCTGACTCTCCTGTCTCAATGAACTCCATTCCCACATTCAGAACTCACCGTTTCATCATGCCAAAAGATCAAACCCATAATTGCCATATGAGCACTAGAAAAACATCATTGCGGTGTTGGATCAAATTGACATGACACTTGCTAGCTGTCAGCTCTAACAAATTTAAACAGGTTGAGACATAACTACACATTTCATCACAAATGATGCATACAAGGGTTCCCACACTTTTTGACCAATGAATATCCATGCCCGTTTAGTGATTTTCTTTTTATCATTTGAAAACATGGGAACCAAGAAATACAGTACAATCGAAAAATGTCATTACTAAGCTGTTTTGGTTACCAAGGCACTTACCATGTTACAGCTAAAATAAATGCACATACAATAGACCCAAAAACCATTTTGACACTTAAGCTACACTTAAATGTATTAATTTCATTGAATTAGATAAAAAATTACCAAATAAGTGGTGTCTGCAAACATGCTGATAGAAATGTTTTGCTTGAAACAAGTGCTTGTGTTATTTTTCATTAAAATAAATGTCATTTAAGTTTGCTATTTTGTTGTCTAGTACAATCGCATCCATACATTTTTATTACTTGCTGTAAGTGTCCAACTATATCTTGCAGCCATCGTAGATCTCTCCTGTTTTAAGCAGATTAGCTGTGTTGGTTTCTAAACCCAACACTCACAGAATAACAAAGAAGTAGAAAATAAAACAGGTCTGATTCAACTGCAGTTCATTTAGCAAACTCTACCGCCGCTACAAGTTTAGTATATGAGAATGCATCCTCATTAGCCAAAACCCAGGCCTGTCAATCACTGCAGTAATCTCTTTAGGGCACAGAAACAGAAATAAACCTACAGAGTCCTACATACACAGGCTGCATTAAGAAGATGTTTAGTCGGGAAGGTTCCCCTGCCTATTAAGCCAGCTTACTCAACTGGAGGAAGAGATATATTTGATCGTCACATCAGAAAAACAGATTACTGGAAAGCCAGAGCCAAGGAGATCACTGCCATAATCTTTTGTGTTTAACCAGGACTTGATGGCTCCTTCCATCTCAACCTCCCACAACACAAGAACCTGTCTGCCTGATATATTATGCAGCGCTGAATCATAGCCGAGTTTCAGACTGATTCTCAAACAGTCTTTTCTCACCAATTTAGGTTCATGTTTTGTATTTCATTAGAGTCGGTTGTAATCTTCCTTGTACATTAAAGACTGTTTAGTGCTCTTTAAGAAGGTCAAATGGTGTATACAAGTGGATACGTAACATTTCTCACCTATAAACTAATTTATTTGTATTAGCCTGTCAACCCTTAAGGGCTGTGTTTCCCAAAAGCATTGCAAGCTTAAGTTGATCATCGAGACCATTGGTGCCAATGGTTTCTACGATCTACTTAGGCTTACGATGCTTTTGGGAAACGCAGCCCAGATCTGCGATATTTACCATTGTAAAATCAAATAAAAAATGTAAAAGATGCTAGGGTGTTGTGTACCTTAGGTAGCACCACTAATAAGCCAAAGAAAATATAATTCTGTGTACAGTGCTGATCTATTCACTATATTAAACTACAGATCTATAAAACTGAAGATCATTCTATGAAATTGTAGTGTCGGATAAAAAGATCTGCGGCTTCATCACAGATCTAATTAACTCAAAGGAGTTGCTGATAATCTCGTTCAGTTAACCTTCTCCTTCTACACAGATGATCTATGATATGATCTGTTCTTCAGAACACTTCAAACCCTCAATGTTCAATAAAAGAAATGAAACCAGTAATGATTTTCTGTCTTATTTCGATAAAGTTATATCTGCTCTTGACCTCTACAAGTCCCTTTTAACCATCTTAGGACTGATGGTTATCTCAAATTAAAGCCAGGTCAGCACAGTCTTTAGATCTCAATTTATTCTGAAAAACACTTTCGAGTAGCTTTTACACAGACCCATGAAAATATGGCCAGTATGCTTGGTGAAATTTATAATTTAACTCTTTTGGCAGATTATTGGCTTGCTGTCATTAGTCAAAACATGTTTGACCATTATACAATGGAAAAAACCCAATTTTAACATCTTGCATTTGCCTAAATCTTACACATATTCCATGTGATTTGTAAACCTCAGGATGTCTCAAGAGTTCAAGCTCAAATAATGTAATATAATCAATATCAAATACTGGAATTAAAAGTCTTAGTCACTTGCTCTCTGATTAAAGGATTAGTTCATTAGTTCAGCGCATGAATCAAATGAACTGGTCTACTTTTATGGTGCTTTTTTTTTTTTTTTCAAGCTTGATAGGCCCTGGTCACTACATGCTTTCATTATATTGAAAAAAGCAGTGTGAACTTTTCATGAAACATGTCTTTTGAGTTCCACAGAAGAAGAAAAAAAGCAAGTTCTGAAAATAATGGGAGAATTTTCATTTTTTGACTTTTACAGTATATTGAAAAAAAAATAAAAAATTTGAAATGCAGTAATATTACTACCAAAAATGTGCAAGGAGAATAATAGCCAAACCAAAGTGAATCACCCATATTTGGCATCACATGTTAGATGAGGAACATTTTGCTCTATTTCCACGTTGCTTGATTTATGATTGGGAGGTAATACCATGATTAGTTTAATAATTCAATATCCATAAGAATGGTAAGTCCATGGTTACATTAATTATGCCATTCAGTCACCATAGTAACCACTGTCTCATTAGACCATCTGAGTCAAGTAAAAGAAAGATGTGGTCAATTCAGTCTGTAAACTCAAACCTGAAGTATTGATATCTCTGTCACTATCATTTTTTTTTTCCCTCAATTTCCTTCATAACTCACAGACTACTACAAATCTACCTGCCATCTTTTGTTATAAGAAACATTTAAATGTCCCAACAGTAACAGGACCATTAGAATAGTTAGAGTAAAACTTGATCATAACTTTGAATTTAATACAAGACGTCAGAATGTAATTGTACAAGGTAGATAAATAGGGTTATCTGTTGTATTCTTTTTGTGTTTATTTGTCACACACTGGAGATACTGGGCTGCGTTTCCCAAAAGCATTGCAAGCTAAAGTGGATTATAGAGACCATTGGCGCCAATGGTTTGTACAAACTGCTTAGGCTTACAATGCTTTTGGGAAACACAGCACTGTACGATAACCCACATCTGTGCGAGTTAACATGGAGCAACATTTCTTCTACAATCAGTGTCCAAAAAAATGAAATGAAAGCATTTCTGTACAGTGCTATGGATGGATACCTTGTATGTGCCATTGGGGTACTTCATGAAAGACACTAGAAAGATATCCACAGGCAGAAGAGCCGATGTGATGAGGGCAACAGCAAGAGCACATATCGCTGTGATGGTGGAGATCACCTCGCTCTCCTGACGGCTCTGGTACTTCCTGATGTAAACCCAGCAGAAGACCACAATCACCTGAAGATACAGGAAAAATGGACAATATGCTTAAATGCTTGAAAAGAGATTTAAAGACAAATTTATATTTAATATAATATGTATCTCTTCATTAAACTAAACGTGCTGCTAAATTAAATTCACACTTACATTAAACAAGACAAGACATCCAGATTTGCTTTTGCAATATATGATGTGCAATTTTTCTAAGTCATAAATCCATTTACATGAAACTTGTGAATATAGCACTAACTTTAAAATTTCTTCCAACATGCAAACTTTCACAAACAGCTAGGCTAATAATTAAATACGATATTTGTATAGAAGTACAAAATAGAATAAATACAATAAAGGATGACTACATGATGCATATCAATAGTACTCTGAACCCTAAAGAAAAATGCTGTTTAAATGTGTCAGTGTTATTGAGAAAATGTTCAAGTGGACTGATTTTTCATAATATTAATATGTTTAAAATTCAGCAGCATACTGTATTTAAAGTTTTATGGTTGTTTTCTTTCAACAGCACCAAGGTCTAAATTTCTGGTTTCAAACCATACTGTGTTATATCAGACGTCAGGCAGAGAGTTGGCCCAAACCCAAGCCATTCAAGTTCAAAACAACATACAAGTGTCCTGCTATTTAGAGAACTCAAGTATGTCTGAATTCTACTTCTTTTCTAATCTTCCGTCCAACATTTCTTCTCTTAGAAAGAAAAGAACAAACCTGCCTACAGATTGCAACTTTCTAATGGAACTCGTTTAGAGTTCTTAGGATGCAGCTAATATGAGCCTGTGATTACAGGATACTGTTTTCAGACAGGATCAATTAAGGGCCCCATGCGTTTTAGATCCCGCTTGAATGGTTGGTCAGATAATGACCCAACGTTCTGCATTTAAAGCTGCACTACGTAACTTTGTGCTCTCTAACGACATCTGTGGTTGAAATTTAAATTGCAAGCAAAAGAATACATTACATTAGTCGTGTTCAGGCACTGCTCTTCTGGTGGATGAATCTCCCAAATTAAGCTTACCTTGACATCGACTGTGTGTGATCATGACTGGAGCCGGAGTCATAAAGTGCTATTTTTAATTATACGATTAAACATTTAAAACGAAAATATTACTTGCTTTGATGAAGATAAACAACAATCTTATTTACATATTTGAATGAATTTTACACTTAAATCGTTTTTTCTGACACTACACTCAAAGCACTTTTAAAAAGAGACCAGGGGACTCTCCTCAGCCACCACCAGTAGATCTTAATATGATTATTCAAGTGTTTTATCTACTATTTATATTTGAATTGTACTACAATTTTCAATTTAAGAGGTTAAACTCGTGATATGGTTGATATGAGTTCAATAGAATATTTTATTATTTTTATACTATATTGTCCAGCTTCAGCTACTACAATAGCATGTCTACGCAATTCACACAATAACACCATAAACTAAAAATAAAAACGAGGATTCAATAATGATGGGGATAAAATATACTTTCTTAAATGTAAAATAATATGCTTAAATATGCAATATAACAATTACAAGAAGTCAATTTCAGAAGTCATACATATTAATCATGTCACGGTAACTTAGATACATCGCAATCAGTTAACACATGAGTATAGTTCAATTCATAAAAGCATGACAAGCAATATAAGCTTCAACAACCCTACCAGAATCCAAGTATTATAGCAGGTAAACAACTTCGCCAAATGGATAACAGATAAGCATCCATCTAGATTGCAACGATGTGGTCCTGAACTGTGTGAGCGTTACTGAACTGAGTTAAACAGCGTAGTTGGTTTCTCCAGCCGGAACATGAGACAGCCGGTACGGTATCCCGTGTGTGCGGACATGACGTAATGACGCAAGGATGGACGTCATAAACCGATTTCGCACCAAATCGAACCTGGCAGCTCAAAATACAAATCATTTTTATAGCCTTAGAGTAGTGAATCTGGGTAAGGTAAGGACATTGTTTTGAACACTGCTTGTTGATGCACTCAATCAATAATGGCAATTTGTTCATTTTTAACTCAAAAAATCTTACATAGTGCAGCTTTAAATCAGGATGTGCTGAACAAATTATCTAGCAAAAAGCTGCTCTCTTTGCACTTGTTAACCTTGAGTTAAGTGCACTTTAATTAGAAAGTTAAAGCACAGAAGAAGCCACTTTATCTAGACACCTCAATCAGGTAGAATATAAACAAATCTTAAATCTAAAAAACTAAGAAGCCTGACTTAAGACTTAGATGTTCATGCCACACTAGTCATGATAAAAGTATTTAAATCATAATGTAATAATTTATTATTAACTTATTAATAAAGATAATACATTAAAATAAATAACAAATATATAATCATCATAATCTAAATAAATAATCATAAAAGTCAACTAAGATAATATTTCAATCTAAATAACAAATTTACTTGGAGAACTATTTTTACCCTGAACTGCATTTTAGTGAAATACCTTTCACTAATAGAGGGTCTACTTATTTAATAAGTTTAACTACAGTTAAGTAAATTCATTAACCTGACAGTAAACAAAGAGGATTATGATATTACATATATACAGTATGATAGATAACATAACACAGAGAGATAGATCCTCAAGGGCTGATGTGTTATGGCACGCTTCATGTTGTCACAGCAACATAAAATATAGTTAATTTCTCTAAAGCTGTCATCCTAAAATAAAACCTTACAATGTTATAATAGGTAAATCATAATTTAAGATTGTATTTTTAACTTAATAATAAAATAATACAAAAAAATTAATAAACAGATTTATAATAATAATAATAATAATAATAATAATAATAATAATAATAAGCTATTAAGATTTAAGCTAAATAACACATTTATTTTATTTTATTTATTTATTTATTTTGCCCTGAACTGCACCATTTCACCAAAATTAGAGGGTTTACTTCTTATAGTAATAAGTGTAAATCTTTAATAAGTGTAACTTCAGTTAAGAAAATTGTCAACCTGACTGTAAACATAGAGAGGAGGATTATGACATAACATAGACAGACAGATCCTCAAGGGCTGATGTGTTATGGCACGCTTCATGTTGTCATACCAATATAAAAAAAATAGTTAATTATACTATAAACATACACATATAAACATACTATAATAACCCCTCACATTAATAAACAAAAAAGGAATTCAAATGTGTCAACAACAATAACAGGATTCAGCTCGAGCTACAGACCAGCATGACATTTGACAGTATATTTCAGCGGAAATACCATGTCAAATAATATAACTCAATGTTTAACTGAGAGTTTATGTGTCTTACCAGTAAAACGATGGTGAAAATGGACCATCCGAGCACAGATTCAGAGAGCAACGCTACAGAAGGCGCCATGACTGCTTCACTTCCTGCAACACAGCTGATACTCATCACGTGACCGCAGACGTCACAACACTTACAATGACAGAGGTCTGGGTGAAAAGCTAAAGATCGAGGCAGAACTTGCGAATTATGTTTTTAAAACCGAAAATGTTAAATAAACTCGTACAAAGAAATACATTGTTTTATTTCATAAAATATGTAGGCTACTCTTAACCAAATCTCCACTCTTTCCAGATTTTCCTCTCAGAGTTTGAACACTTTTTTTTTCAACGTTCCAGAAATGTAAATAATATGTAGTACTACAATTATATGATTAAAATAAATAAATAAATACCCATAAACTGTTTTATTTTGTATGGGGAAAAATCTATGTCAAATAACCAGTGGTTAATTTGAAATAAATCAATCAATCAGTGATTATGGCACTACATGGTTTGTCTATGTTTTCCAATCTTAAAAATTTATACTGTATGTTTATTATAGAGAAAAGGCAAAAGATGACTCTGCAGCTGTCATTTGGTCCACTGTGCATATAAACACAGTGCAAATTACGGGGGTCTCAGACCCCCGGAAAGAACCGGACACCCCCATGGAAATCTATTTTGCTAATAACCTGACTGGAGTCTTATCCGATGCAGATCTGAGAAGATCCGCTCCTGTTCACAGTAACTCCACCTCGGTATGCGCTTCAAGCACCGTAACTTCGCACTTCAAGTCCTTGCAAAACCGCCATTAACCACCCAGTCAACGGAGAAAATCTGAGACACCAATGTACAGAAATGGCATACTTGTAATTGGACTACATTACATTATAATATGTGTAATCAGATTACATTTGCTTTATTATGGAATACATGATTACATTTTTGAATACATTACCAATTAGCCAAAGCAATAACAAGTGCGTAATTGACTGATTATGCTCCTAAATTTTAAAAGAGCGGTCTGAGGCAGTCAGCCAGATCTTGAAATACGTACTGTACCAGCTCAGAGTACATAGGTCTACCATGGTAGCACTACATACATTGAAGTGCGTCCTGATCCTCACATACCACATACAAAAGTAATTTGACTTTCAAAGAGACAGGCGACAGTAACTGAGTGTGGCAGTGGGGGCGTGGTCAAGCGCCCATCCGGAGAGAGCGCGAGCGGTAAGGGCGCTTACACCTGAGCTAAATTATGTATAACACCTGTCTCTAATTCCAGTGAGCTTGGGGAGAGTGGCATATAAACAGCCATGCCACTGCCAAAAAGAGAGAGAGAGTCTGACACGAGAGAGCCTACAGTGAATGTGGAGGCTGATTTGTTTATGTTTATGAAGCTAATGTGTTTATCTATGTGAAGCTAATGAGTTGAGTGCCTACGTGCCTCTGAGACTGAGTTTGTGAAGCTGTAAAGCATTGAAGTGGCCGATTAAAAGGTTTACCTGAGTCTGGAAAAACCCACTTTCCTATGTCCTCCTTCCCTTCTGCTTGTAAAGTCGTACACTGGTGCCAAAACATGAGAATTCGAAGTACGTCCCATGGAGTCCTCCCAGGTGGCCGAGATCCTCCAGCCTGCACCAGTCCAACCAGCAATCCCTGCTTGAGCTTCGCCGAGACCAGGAACAACGGTTTTTTGAGAACCTACGAGCTCAAGCAGAGGACCGGCTCGTGATCCAGAGCCTCCTCTGCCAGGAGAGAGAGCAAGCGGCAACCCCGGACCACCACAGCCAACTGCCTCCCGCCACACTCCTGAAGATGGGCACGGAGGACGATGCTGAGGCCTTCCTCAATTTGTTTGAGAGGACAGCGGAGATCTGGGGCTGGCCGCGTGACCAGTGGGTGGCCAGGCTCCTCCCACTACTGTACGGGGAAGCCCAGCTTGCGGTTCAACAGTTACGGGCAGCTAATATCCTGGCCTATGACGACCTAAAAAAATCTATCCTGCAGCAGGTGGGTCGTAGCCCGGAGCAGTATCACCAACTGTTCCGGACCTTGAAGCTGGGGAAGACTGACCACCCGTTTGCTTTTTCCCAACGGTTCCGAGACGCGTGCCGGAAATGGCTGCTGGTGGGGAATCGTGACATCGGGGGAGTGATCGACCGGGTGGTACTGGAACAGCTGATTCATTGACTGCCACAGGGGACAGCGGAGTGGGTCCAGTGCCACCGCCCAGGGTCACTGGAGGAAGCCGTCCAGCTTGCGGAGGACCACTTGGCATACCCAAGGGTGGAAGAGCCCTCCTCTCACTCTCCTTCTCTTCCCCCTCCCACTGTGTGTTCCCCCATCCCTCTCACTCTGCTCACTCCCCAGGGCCCGTTCCTGCCCCACGGAGGCAGGGAGCTCCGCCACCAAGGCCAGTTCCTCACCTGAGGAGGTGGACACAGCCCCCTACATCTACAGTGCCCCGCCACTCTCCCCCTCAGGTGGAAGTGCCCGCCGATGCAGGTGTGGGCGTGGCATCTGGGCCGGTCTGCAGCGTCTCATGGACCGAATCCTCAGACCGCATTCGGCGTACGCCGCTGCCTATCTAGACGACATTATCATTTACAGTAATGATTGGCAGTGGCACATGCAGCACCTGAGCGCGGTCCTGAGATCGCTGCGGCGGGCGGGGCTCACAGCAAACCCCAAGAAGTGCGCGATTGGGCGGGTGGAGGCACGGTATCTGGGGTTCCACTTGGGTCATGGGCAGGTGTGTCCCCAAATTGACAAGACTGCAGCAATTGCGACCTGCCTGAGACCCAAGACCAAAAAGGGGGTGAAACAGTTCCTAGGGATGGCTGGCTATTACAGGAGGTTTGTGCCTAATTATTTGGACGTCACCAGCCCGATGACTAATCTCACTAAAAAGGGGGCTCCCGACCCGGTCCAGTGGACGGAGCAGTGCCAACAGGCGTTCACGCAGTTTAAAGCCGCACTTTGCGGGGGGGGGGGGGGGGGGGGCTCATTTGCATGCACCTAATTTCTCTCTCCCTTTCCTATTACAGACGGACGCTTCAGACAGAGGGCTGGGGGCCGTACTCTCGCAGGTGGTTGAGGGGGAGGAGTGCCTGGTGCTGTACATCAGCCATAAGCTCACTTTGAGGGAAACGATGTACAGCACCGTGGAAAAGGAGTGTCTGGCCATCAAGTGGGCGGTCCTCATCCTCTGGTACTACCTGCTGGGACGGGCCTTCACCCTCTGCTCAGACCACGCCCCACTCCAATGGCTCCACCGCATGAAGGATACCAACGCGTGGATCACCCGTTGGTATCTGGCTCTCCAGCCCTTTAAATTCAAGGTGGTCCACAGACCGGGGGCGCAGATGGCTGTCGCCAACTTCCTTTCCAGAAATGCCTGAGCTGGGTGGTGGGGATATGTCGAGCACCCGTCCGGAGAGAGAGCAAGCGGTAAGGGCGCTTATACCTGAGCTAAATTATGTCTAACACCTGTCTCTAATTTCAGTGAGCTTGGGGAGAGCGGCATATAAACAGCCACGCCACCACCAAAAAGAGAGAGAGAGTCTGACACGAGAGAGCCTACAGTGATTGTGGAGGCTGATTTGTTTATGTTTATGAAGCTAACATGTTTACCTATGTGAAGCTAATGAGTTTAGTGCCTACGTGCCTCTGAAACTGAGTTTGTGAAGCTGTAAAGCATTGAATTGGCCAATTAAAAGCCTTACCTGAGTCTGGAAAAACCCGCTTTCCTGTGTCCTCCTTCCCTTCTGCTTGTGAACTCATTACACTGAGCAATGCAATTTTTGCTTTACATAATTTATATCCATTGAAGAAGACTCCACATCCAGTCTTAAGCGCTTGGAGGTTCTGTGTATTTCTGTATTTGTATTCATATACATGTTCTCCATGTACAGTAGCTACACACAGTGCTCAAATTGAGGGGGGGGTTGGGGGTGGCAGGGGGTTTGGGGACCCTTATAAAGTATAAGGGTCCCCAAATATTTTTGTTTTAGTAAAGATAATAATGACAAGTAAAAATGTAAACGCACCTATGTCACAAGACCGCTAAGCACACCCGATTTCACCCCCCCTCCATAAGACTGGAATAAATTCGATCACTGGCTACACACACACCCACACACTCACACACTGATTAAAGAAGGGATTGAGCACATTATAATCCAAATTACCAAAGAGCAAAGCTATATCAATGAGTCCACATCTATAGCTCCATGGCTGAATTCATATAAAGTTATATTAAGTGGCAGGAAATCATTGAATCATTGATTTATGGCAGTCAAGCTTTAGCAAATGTGTTTACTTGTAAGTATTTGTACGCACTTATAGCTAAAAATTAATTCATGAATCAGTCAATTAAACAAGCATTTTGCCTCAACTCGGCTTATTTAACAAAATTATATCATTCTTACATAAATTTGTTCTTATCTAATTTGATTCTTACCTAAGTGCTGTTGACTCCTCAGTGACAAAAGAACTTTGATTTGACATAAAGTCTTGCTTTTTCCCAATAGAGTGTCCTGTCTGACCTTTGACATGAGCACTGCTTGGTAATTCAGCTAAATTCTCAAAAATGTTATGTTTCTCATGGCATGGTCCACAGTAGAGACGTGTTATCCTCATTGTAAACCAAATTGCATCATTCAAATCCAACAGTCTTTTAAATAAATGTAACTTAAATAGTAAATTGTTCACATCTACATCATCTAGAGACATTCTCTTACTATTGATATTTAAATTGGATAAAAATAACAATTCTCTGAAAATTAAAAATATAAGCATGTTCTCATTGTCTTCTAGCTTGGGTAACATATGGTTAGATTTTATGACCTCTTAAGCACCTTTGTTTTACTCATCAACTGACAAATAGCTTTCTATAAGTTTCTGTTTGATTTGATCTTTACTTATGTTAAATAAAAAGAGTGTAATGATTAGATTTTCATCAAAAAATGCAACAAGTAATCCGACAGTAGTCAGATTAGATTACCTAAAAAGTGTCATCTAAAAGGTTTCATTACTGACTACCATTTAAGATGTAATTTGTAATTCAGTACTGGATTCCATTTCAAAAGTAATCTGCCCAGCACTGTATACTTATCATTTTTACACTTCTATTACTTATGCTTATATAATACAATGTAATATTTTTGGAACTGCACAATTCACTTCATTCCCTAGAGTTGCACTTTGTAAACATGATTCTGTGTGTAATAGCACTCTGCCCAAGCAATGACCAAGTGAATAGAATGAATCTGGAAAATTAAAAAAATACAGTGAGACACTTTAAACATATTTTCATAATTTTTATAGATCTCTGTAAAGGAGGAAGCACAAAGACTATGTTTTTATTATAATTATAAATTTTAATAATTTGACTTATTTTTTTCCTTAAAGGCAAGAATGAGCTTTTCTGCTGGGACAGTGTGTAAATGTTTTGGAGGGAACTACCAATCCACAGTCCTCTTAATCTAGCCCAAGTGTCTCTCAAATAATTTACGACAATTGCTAAATTTTTATTTCACCCCTCCTTATTTGAGATTCACCATGGATCAGTTTATAATCCAAATTAATATTTGAAAAGTGGAGTTGCCCTTGGTAATAACCAGAAAGCAAAACTGTCCTTTTGGATCACATCCAGTGACAGAATCAGTCTTGCTCAAGGTTACTCGCTTGACATCTTCTGACTGATTGAGACTTCGGGAGCCAATAAGTCCTTAATCCAATCAATACTACTTCTTTCCTTTACACCTCAGAATCAATTACCTAATATTACACTCCTCTGTTTAATGCCAGCTTCCTGAATCAGAGTTAAATTACCAGACTGATGACTGGCAGATAGTCACTCAGTGCTTTGCCAGAGATTCTATGGTCATTGCTCACTCTAAGGTCATCCGCAGGTGAACAGTGATCTGAAGCAGGTCTCCTCTGTGACTCCTCTGTGAGGAGTCAGGAAAAATATAATCCTGGTAATACATCTAGATTTTAAACACACATCATAAAAACAATGTTGGGTTATGTGTAAACAAACACAACGATTTATGATAGCAAGATTTTCCTATAATCATTTGGGGATGGGACTGCTTTAGGGTTCTGATTCACATTGTCTGAGCAATGAATGTGTCTTTACTACAGATTCTAGAATGATAAATTAAGTCTCCCTTACAGTTTCTCCCAAATATAGCATGTGCGTGCACGTACACATTTATTTGGCTTATATATCTAAATGAGGACATAGGCTACCATTGACTTCTATTGTGTAAATAATGCTAATTATGGTTATCATAGACTGTCCCTACAATTTTGTCCCCAAACTACACACGCTATCCATTGATTCTAACCCGTAATGATGAGCCTATAACCAGCAATCTACTGTAAGATTTTCCATGTGGCGCTAATATCAGAAAATGTCTTGCTCAGCAAGTCCTTTCATTGCGATTCATCAAACGTAATCTGTTCCCTGTCGCTATTTCTAATTCATTTTTTATCTCCTCAAATTGCTTGGTTGTACTTCAAGAGAATGAATCCGGTTCAGGTTAATGAGGATAATTACCGGTGTGAAAGGTGTAAATGAATAACCTTCTCAATGTGAAAATGCACACAAGGAGCTGGTGTTCAGAACCGATTGACAGAACCTTAAAGGAGAGGTAGGACATTCTTGAAATCAACAGTGTTTCCTAGAGATTTGTTATACATGCAAAATGTATAGTACAAATGGAGTTCATGTCCCTATTTTGTGTACAGCAAGGCTTTTCACCTTGTGTTCAGTTGTTCTTTTAAGACATTTTTACTGTTAAGGGTTAGTTCACCCAAAAAGGAATATTCTGCCATTATTAACTCATTAACTGTTAACCCATATTAACCCTCATGTTTTTCAAAACCCGTTCGTTAATGTAACGTAATGTTAAGGACTGCCGTTCACTTTCATTGTATGGAGAGAAAAAGAGAGAGTAAATGAGAGTGAATGGTGACTGAGGCTTCTTTTGTGTTCCACAGAAGAAAGAATACAGGTTTTGGATTAACATGATTTTCATTTTAGGTGAACTATCCCTTTAAGCACAATTAGTGCATGTAAAGTGCAATAGATTGTTGCTACTTTCCCTATTTTTATTCATTAATTTATTGTACTACAAATTTTGCAATCCAGTCACAAAGCTATTCATGTTAGTTGCATTACTGTGAATGTTGTTTTTGCTGCTCATGTATCTGGACCTTATGCAAACATGATATCACTCTACACACTTTGGCATATTGAGACACATTCAAACAGTTGCTATAGTGATTAACCACAAGTGCAAAGTGATCAGGCAGGAAAGCAAGTAGCCACAGGATAATCACTTCAGATATTTGACACTGACCATGAGACCTATGTGCTCAGGCAAACTGTGCTGCATAAAAGGATAACGTTGACATGTTGCTTTCAGGATTTACTTTTTATCAGTCTATGTGTTCCCTGGGAATTGAACCCTTGACTTTGGCATTGCTAGTGCATTACCACACCAGCAGAGCAAAGAAATGAAACTCATCATGTGTAACTTTTTTAATTATAATAATGAACACTTCTATCAGGGGCTCAAAAAAAGCTACTAATAATTAAGACAGCCTAAAGCCAAAATAGCCATATGTGCATGTGTTCCTCTAAAAATATCTCTTCTATTAATTTTCTGTCAACAAAGAGTACTGTACACCTGAAAGATTCATTTCATACAGTGTCCTTTAAAATGGGTTTACAGCACTGATATATGCTCCCATTCTCTTTATAAGTGCAGTAGAGACTGTCTAGTCTCAAGGAGACTGATAGGCACCAGGTGACGTCCACTAGCCGTGAGATACTGTGAGATATGGCACATAATATGCTGATTTCATTGAGTCTAGTTTGCCATCATTTTATCAGTCAGTCTTACTTTCTACATTTACATGAAATGGCGAGCAGGAAGTAAGCACCAGAGAAGGTGATGGGGGGTTAAGCATACTGTAGCATGATTTTAGTAAGTCCTCAAATAGTGTTGTTTTCTTTAAGATTGTTAGTTACAATCTTAAAATGGCAAATGGAAAATGCATTGAGAAGAGTTCAGTTAATTATATTGTAAAAGAGATATATTCACTTATATTGTGAAATATAAACATCCATTTGTAAATGGCTGAACCAAAATAAGCAGAAATTAAACAATAAAAGAATAGACAATAATAATAATAATAAAATGATCATAAAAAATAAGAATTAATTTTAGATTTTTGTTTAAAAATATATTAATTTATTACATTATAAATAAATACATTTATTATAATATATTTTTTATATTTATTATTTTTAATAATTTCATTTTAATAACAAATTGTTATATTTTATTTGTGTAATTAAGGTAGCAAGCTTCTTAGAATATCTTGTGCATATCCAATCTGAAATAAAAATCACAAACTGTATCAAACAGAACAAATATTGCATATTCACACTTGAATTCCCATTGAGCAACAGTCAAATATTCATAACTAAAACAAGATTTTTATTTGGATTGCAAATATACTGTATTTGTTGTTGATTTTATTTCAGTGTTCACAGTCTCAAAACTTTTGAATAAAATTTGCTAAAAAATGATTGCACCCTGTTCTTCAGTATACTTGAGAACTTTTTAAAGTAACATACCTATCAAACTGGATTGAAATTGAATATAATTGTCTTTCCCCGCATTGACTAGCTGCATTCTGTCTTTGGTCTTTTGTGTTAGACTCACATCCTACAAATGCCTTTGTGAACTCACCACTGCAGCAAAGTAAATGAGGTTTTCAGGACCTCTTGTTCTCAGTTGTTTGCAGTATCCATTTATATAGTTTTCACTCACAAACTGGAGCAACATGAGAAGCAGGAATAGAGCTATTGTTTGGGAAGCACTTTAGGGAAACAAAGTGTGTGTTAAATGCTTTAGCCAACAGACCCAGCAGACCATATGGCATTGAGAAAGAGTAAAATAACCCATGCTCTGAGTGATGCATTGAGCTAATTGACTCACTTTCAATAGTGAAAAATATGCAACAACTGAGAAGAATGTAAATAGTAGCTGTCTCTTTTAGCAGCAGGTGTGTTGGATGGTAGGGCAGGTGTTTGTCTGATTTCATGTGTGGATTGGGATGTTTGTTTGCCATGAGAGCTTTCTAGAAAATTTTTGAATCAGAAAAAAGTTGAATACACATAGAATTCTATTTGGGAACCAAACAGCACTCAGCATCACCTGTGAAAGTGGAGCAGAGTTCTGAGATGTTGCAGTCGTGGTTCAGATGGGGGTTGTATCAGCAAAGCTCCCATAATATCATCGTCCTGTGCTATTCCTGTGCAGGGCAGAAGGGATCTTAATTCTTATGTTCTGTTGAGATTGATTGTTTTTATATTTGAGGTCCAAGAGACCCCATTGACGGAAGTGTAAAATATAAATGGCAATTTCGAAATTAACCTCTTACTCTCCCATCAATTTCTTGTAATATGTTCCTCAAAACCCAGTAGGCAGATATTATTGAAGCTTTAACCCTATGTTGTTTCACATAGTAGAAATGTTGAAATGACTGTGATTTAATATGGCAATAATGTTGATCTTTTGGGTCAATACAATAATAATAAAAAATAAAAAAAATCCAAATATAAAACTGGTAGGACATAAGGTGAAAAAGTGACAATTTTCTTCCACTTATTCATGTCGTGTATTTGGGGTCTTTGAGACTGCGAATGTAAGTAGTGTAGTATTTGATGACAGTTTGTTATCAAGCTTGTTATCGAGATGAAAGTTTGTTCAGTTTTATAGGATTATCAACCGACTTCAATGTTAAGTTTGTTTTGTGAGCTTTATTATACTTTAAAATCTCTCAGACCCTAAACAGATCATGAGTGTTAAAATCTGTGTAGTAAGGGTTTGTTTGAAAGTAAATTAATTACTGTAGACACATCATCAGTCAAGAGATGAACAAGATGTGTGCTAATAAAACTTGTGTGTAAAGCTATAAAGGGATTGAGCGTTAAAATTTTTAACAGATCCCTTGTGTGTTTATACGTGTAAAGAAGTAAATGTTTTCATGTGGCTTCACACCGTTCTAGGCTGTGAAATAGGTAAAATTGCTATGAGAAACAAAGCAAAAAGCATAAAAAAACAAACATATAAAAACATAAAAAATAATTTTAAAATAATTTGTTAAAATTCCATGTTGTTTACAGTTTGTTCACCCAGTGTCCTGACGATAACATTTTTGCTTTTTCAGGATTTGGTAACTTTTTTCAGGGTGTGTTCCATTCAGAAGTGATCATCCCTAAGCCCTATTCCCTTTGAAGACTTTACCATCCACGATGAAAGCTTTGGAGTGCTGACAAGAGTGGGGCTCAAAAATAATGGTCATTCGAAACTCACTTTTAGAATAATTTATTTTAGAAATTTGGTTTGGAATTACCTTAAAGCATGGCAATAATGATTGTAATCCTTTAGAAGTGCCCTCCGAAGGCATCATTTAAGCCTATTGGAACGCAGGGTTTATGAAAATATGACTCTACTAAGAGACAAAAGGAAGGTAAGTATTAAATAACAATGTTTAGTTGTAGACATAAAAACAAGAACAAAACCCAAAATAATACCCGTAATATTCACATAAACATACAGATTTAAACAAAAATTAACCAACCAACCAAATAATAAACATATAATAATAAACTAATACTCTGTGGTACAGAATTGCCATATGGAGACATATTCATTAATTAATTTATCTAGTTAGTTAGTTATTTATTTACAAAATGTTCCCACTTTTTTTCTGTTATCAGAAATATTTAATGTCAGAATATCAAGTGGGAAAAAAATATTCAAACGTTAAAAGAATAGGAATGGGCACTTGCTAAATCAAGCAATGGTTCTCATACTCAACATCCCATCTATAGGCTTAAGGTGGGAGTTACTTGGTGGGACTTTCTCCAACAGAACACAGGGGACATTATGATGTTATTGTAGCAGAAATGCAAGTCTGAAGTGAGTCACAGCTGAGAATGGCTGTCAGTCTCACTGATTCCCTGTCTGAGAAACAGTTGTTCAGAAAGCAGCTGGCTTGGGTGTGCATGCTAATGTGGAGACACTAATAAGGCCAATACAAACACAATCCCCAAAAATGTATCTCAGTGTTTCATCAGTGTTGAGGGCCTTGTGTAAACACAAACGTGGTGGTCAGATGGTCAGGTGAGATATTGCAATACAACTTTGCTACAAATCACTGTTTCAAATGAATAGCACTTTCAGAAGTAATGGAGTCATATCAAAGCATCCAAAGAGACAAGCAAATTGCAGACATCAAGAAAACACTACAGACAGTCATAAAATCCACAAATACCACAACAAAATCTCCCATGTATTGAGGATTTATAGCCAATATATTGGAGATTTGTAAAGGTACTCTTTTTTCACTATCAGTGTTTACTCATATCCAATAATCATTGCGTTTGTAGACTTTTTATATTGAAGTCAAATGTCTATCTATCTATCTATCTATCTATCTACCTATCTATCTATCTATCTGTCTGTCTGTCTGTCTGTCTGTCTGTCTATCTAGAGAGAGAGAGAGAGAGAGAGAGAGAGAGAGAGAGAGAGAGAGAGAGAGAGAGAGAGAGAGAGAGAATAATTAAACTATGGTTATTTCTATAGGATCAGATAATTTATAGAATAATTTATGCTATTTTGAGTACCTGTTAAATTGCTAGAGAAAGGAATCTTAAGGCAGTTACCTAATGTAATGACACATTAATAATAATAATAATAATAATAATAAAAATATTGTGACAGTACCAATGCAGAAAGTTAGCTCAAATTTTACAGAGATTATTACTCGAACAGCATATTTTATGGTACTATTGCATCTTGGTACAGGGGTATATTTGATATGACATAAGTGTCCTACTTCATCTAAAACAATTTTACAGTAAACAACATTTGTCTACTTAGTTTCAGAATAAACACGGAATGTTTGAAATAAAAAAATAAATAAAAAAATAATTAAATAAAATGGTGACCAGTTACAGCAATTAAAATATACACTTTCCCTTATAATTTAAATTCATTCAAATTATAACCTATAATCTTTGATTAAAAAAAAAAAAAAAAAAAAATGTCCATGTTATTTGGCACGTACTGTATACTCTCAAGTGTGTTCCACAGGGAGCCCCTCTCAGTGAGTGTCCTGTCCGTCCTCATGTTTTGTGGTCGCTCTAATGAGTGGGTGGGAGGGTCAGGCAGTGCGACAAATAAGGACACGGTTCCTGCACGAGGTTTCATTCTCACTTTTTATTTGCAAGTGTATTCTGGAACCACAGCTGTCCAAAATGCGCTAATTGTCCAAACAGGATTTTATTTCTGTGTGTGTTTGCGTTGGAATAGTAAACTTTCTCAGCAAATGTAAGTAGCCTATGCTCATCTGCTTTGTTTCATGCCTTTTCTGGGGTGGTATATGTCTTTATTGGCTATTGCAAAGCATGTCTCTGGTGTAATTTATAAATTATAATGTTTAAGTGATCGCTTTGATGTCAGTTGAGTTTAGCACGCAACTGTCTTTGCTGTCGGGCTCCGTGTGCGTGAAAGAGAGAGAGAGAGAGAGAGAGAGAGAGGGAATGTTCAGCAGCATTGCTGATTTATGATCATTCCGTTACGCAGAGAAATTGCATGATGCATTTGTTTTTGAACATGCACATGACACATTTCAGGTTATTTTTTTGAGTCAGTTGTGCAGAACACCACGCACACTAATGAGTCGATTGTTGGTTTGTTTTGCAAATCAATTTGAATGAAGTTTTAAAAACTATCTGGAAATCTCAGTTTCACTGTCTCGGATGGTTGATAGCCTATTACTATTTATTTGATCATTTAGTAACAGGGTTGAAATGCACGTGATCTTTGAGCACTGTTACTTAATGTCTTAATATGCTGCGATATATCAGATAGCTACTACAAAACTTCACATCGAATATATGCTATTATATTATATTTGATAAATATTATTCATTATTTCCCTAATTTATGCTACTATTTTTATAGCATATGGGTTGTTGACAAATCACATGTTTTGTCATGTCAAGAACTTCATATTGAACTTCTTCAACATCGGGATTTTGGGTTAAAATTTGTATGGATATATAAGGCAAAGTTAATATTTTAGGTGCAGTGACTGGTCACCATTACTTTTAAGTGTTTCACAATTTTTAACCACCTTTTTGCAGTGCATATAAAATACAAATATTACATATAGTTTCTTAATTAGTAAGCATGCATGATACAAGAATCAGAAATGTGTTGCTCAAAGTAGTTATAGATGCAATGTACTGTTGCATGTCAAACTGCAGAAAAAACCCACATTAAAACGTTTAACTTTGAACTTGAAGTACACGTTCACAATAAACCGCTTTAGGCTACTACGCTTTATGTGCAAAGATGCATAAATGATTGCAGCCTACAAAACTGCGTGTGTTTCAATTATGCATGCACAAGTGCTTATTTATTTATCGCAATTTGTTTGCCCTGTTACTTAAGAGCTCAATAACAACAGTCCGTGGTGGGTAACGGATCGTATTGGTTTACAGGAATCTAGAACTGGGTCCTCAAAAGCACCTCATGCTGGAAACTTACTCTGGCCTGAAGATTATTCCGAGGAGTGATATGTCACGCTTGACATTTTGTGTTAAAACGTATTGCCGCATAATAGAAGTGCTAAACAAATTTCACAAACCATGATCTTTTCCTGTGTGTTCTATCAGATGTAGTTCTTCTATGTATGGTGGCATTTTAAATCGGTTATCCTTGTATACGGGGCATGATCTGTGGGACACTAAACTTTATAAGAGCTGACTAGTTTTACTTAATTGTTTATAGATATGAAAAAAAAAAAAAAAAATATATATATATATATATATATATATATATATATATATATATATATATATATATATATATATATATATATATATATATATATATATATATATATACATACACACTGTATATATATACACACACACACACACACACACACACACAAACACACAAACACACACACATATACATATATAAAACATATACATATATACAGTATATATATATATATATATATATATATATATATATATATATATATATATATATATATATTTAAACTGAATACTTACTGAATATTTAAAAGTAACTGGGTTGTGATTACTAATGTAGGGTGAAAGCAATCCATTTCTGTAAGGACAGTAACAAGTGGTGTTAGATTACCCAGAAGAGCATCAAAGTGCTTTGAAAAGTGACGTTGTTTTCTATTTGTAGGTTTTCAAGAGGCCCTTTCTCATGTGCCAAAGAAGACATGATTCATTTGCTCAGATGGACTGTTTTCCTGTGGATCGTAAAAACCATTCCTTTTACTTTAGGAATGGCAGTGAATGAGAGACTAGGTACAGTATGTATGCAGGGTTGGGCTGTAATGGAATACATGTAACGGCGTTACGTAATCAGAATACAAAAATGAAGTAACTATATTCTCAGCCCCCGTTATGTTTTCAAGCACCTGTATTCAGAATACAGTTACTTTATAAAATTTGGGTAGAATACTTTTAGAATACTTCTCTCATAATGACCACAAAATAAGGCATAAAAAAAAAACTTGATTGTTTTTCTGAACAGTTTTTCTGAGCAGTGCAGATGTGTGCTGCAAACGTGTCTTCTCTTCCTCAGATCAGCAGCAGCGCGTATGCAGTGTTGCCATGGTTTCGTGCCAAATTGGGCTCATTTGAAAACAAAGCCTCAGGTTAAAATGAAAGAATCGTGTTTTATTTATTTATTTATTTATTTTTGATTTTTTATACTTTTAAAATGGACCGCAGTCACCAAAACTTTGATGGTAAGCCCAAAAGAATAGAAATACAATGTTTTATTCATGTATAGCCTAATGATTACCGGATTTAATATCTGGCAACTGCACCAGCACATCTTAACAATCAGCGCGCTGTCAGCTGTGCAGCAGGATCAAAACAGTCGGTAACGTTATTTCGACAAATAGATTGTTTCCCGCAATTGTTGAAGTGTAAATACATTTATCAAGCTGCAAATGCGGCTTCTGTGTAAAGACGGAGGAAAGACGGCCGGCTCATGATAGCATTTGGTGAGTCACGTCCACATCAAAAACTTGCAGAACTGATGAGAAATAGCAGTTGTTAATGACAATAATAGGCTACTATGAATAATAGGTAAAAAATAAATATAGAGAAAGTAGGCCTAATGTAAAGACTTAAACAGGAAAAAGGACTTGAAGTAGATTAGAGCCCAAAGGACAACAGAAAAATCTCATGTAAATAATTACAGTCAAGGGCGTAGATTTGTCTTGAACATTTGGGGGTTGCAGCATGAAGCATTTATATGTTTCCATTGATCATGATATAAATATTGGGTGGGTTGTACTTGCTTGTTTTGATTACTGGGTTACCTCCCCCCCATCCCCCATGGAATCTACGCCCTTGAGTACAGTAAAATCTGTGGCTTATAGACCTATGGGGCTAGTTTTTTAACAACAATTAAAAAACAAAACAAAGGATGAGTAAAAGAATCAAAAGCATCCAAAGTAAAAGTGTTGGTAATAAAAGAGATAGAAAACTAAATAAATAAATTGGCATAAATATGGAAATATGCAAGCAAGCCTAGTTAAAAATCATGAATGTACTACATTGTTGTCACATGACCTCACTAATTTATGGCATTCAGTTATCATCTCGAAAATAAATACGGTTTATTTGAATTTTTGTATCTAATTTTGTGTCAAAATGTATTATACTTTGTCATTCCAATCAAATAATGGGTTAAGAAAAAGATTAAAATGTTGTTAATTGTTGTAATATAATATTAAGATATTGTAGTTGACCACAAACTGCCTTCTGTTTGTCTTCTTCCTACCATAAAGAAAAACATTAGTGTCCAACTCCACATCTAATTTAAAGAAACAAGTTATTCAGATTAACTTAAAAGTTAAAAGTAGCAGTGTAGCTCTTCAGATGATAATAATGACATATAACACTTAATTCCTCCAATTGTGCCTTGCCTTTATAAATATGTATTTTAAAAGTATTCTTATATTCTGAATACGTTGCTTTTTATTTGATGTATTCTGAATACTTTACTGAATAAATTTAAGAGAGAGTATTCAGTATTCAGCCCAGAATACTTTTTTTAAGTAATCAAAACAACCCCGTATGTCACACCACATTCATTTGCTGTATGCTGTTTTCACACTTTGTTCAATTGCTTGTTCTGAACCTGGGTTCAAATCTAACCCCTATGTATATTTGCATCATCAACATGAGTACCACTGTGACTACTAGTGAAAGATATTTGCCATTATAGCTAGGAATGTTTTTGTCCTTTTGGATTTACCACCAAAACTTGAAACACACAGATTTTTTCTGCTGCAGATTTTTGTTGTGAATAATGCAAACTGCTTTCCAAAGTCTATCTATTCAGAGACAAGCAGTTATGAAAAATGTATTATACTATAATAAGAGTGAATGGGCAAATATGCAAATTGTATGTCATTAATAGTGGTACACTTTTGGTATTTATGACAGATTGTTTTCATACCAAACATGAACCGTATTGTGAAATCACCCACATTCGTTTCTGTTTACAAAAGTTTTGATTAGATGCAATTAGATATGTTTGGAATTTGTTGCTTTTGCGTTTTAGCTGTGCGACGCCAAAACTGGAGAGCTTGTAATTGTTTCTCACTCGTCATTTGTTTAAGCCTAGTTCGGCTCCTCATCACAAGAGGTCAAAGTTTAATTAGCAGTGTGTTTCAGCTCTCTTGTTTGGAATCCTTTTACGCAAACAAATTGTTTGCGATGAAAGATGCCTTGATTTACTTTAAAAAGTAGGGGCTCTTGCACTGCTGTTTGAGCCTGTAAGGAAATAGCGTGAAGCCTTTGACATTAGTGTGAGGTCACCAGGATACATCCGCTGTGGTGTTGTGTGTCTGATAGAATTGCTTTATTGGCCCCATTCAGATTAACCTTAAGTGATTAAGGAATATTCTTGCAGAGTGTAAATGCTTATGAATGAGGGTCCCATGAACAAGAGGACAGCGAAGCAATATTTTTGCCAGCTGAGTGAATTGTATCTCCAGTGATACAAAGTGTGTGAGTGTGATAGCCAGGAAGAGATTAAGAGAGGATTTACAGCATGGGTCTCTTCTCCTTAAGTCAACAGTTTGCCACGCTGATGTGCTGATTTTTGGAATTTCTGGGTGAAACAGTTTTTTGCGCATATACTTGTGTGAATCTAGATATGTTTGTTTGGATGCTTGTTTGAGTGTGCATATGTTTGTGCTATGTTCATTAATGTCAATGTAGGCATTTCCATTTAGTATATTTGTTGATGAATCAGAATTTATCCTTCAGCAAACCCAGCGCGAGAGAGTCGTGACCAAATGACTCTTTTGAACCGGATCTTTTTCATGAATCACCCGAAAAGAACTGAGGGTTTGAATTCAGGAGCTCAAGTTAGCAGTTTGAATCAGATTTACTTTCTCAGCGAATCAGCCGTCAGTGAGCTCACAACTGGGAGTGCAGACATTTCAAAATAAGAGTCCTATGTGTATTTCGGGCTTCTTTATAATTAAAATTCTCCTGGTAATTATTGATTGGGATTGGAGTAGCACAATAAACTGCATCTGGGATTTCATTCAGTTTGCACTCTTGTAGTCTCTGTGTCTGGGCCAAAAAACAAAGGCAATAGACCTTATTCATGCTAGCGCCGTCTTTGATTTTTAATAGGAATGACAACGAGGCTGCGATGGATAGTACAGTCTCTTCAATGGCACGAACCGTGTAAAGCTGTAAAGCTCCTAGATCACATCTGATTTTCCCCAACTCATGTTGTCTGGAGTTCTTTGTATACAGAATGTTCTTGGACAGATATTTTATCAATGTTTTGTCGGCGGAATGATCCAAATACACTTTAAACTGCAGTAAAGCCCATTGAAGAGATGGTAAGTCTAACCCTCACAGCCTTGTTGTCATTCCCATTAAAAATCAAAGATGGCGCTACTGTGAATAAGGTGTATATTGTAAAACAATATTTTATATATATATATATATATATATATATATATATATATATATATATATATATATATATATATATATGAGATCAAGCTTTTGACACTTAGGACAATTGAGGGACTTCACAACTATTACACAAGGTGCAAACATTCATTGATGACAACAGAAGACAACAAACTACTATATGCATACTATATGTAATTATCTGTAATGTAGATTGTGAAGAGCAGTATTAAATAAAAAAATATTTTATCTCTTATATTTGTATAAATTATGAAAGGGGTATGAACGTTTATGAGACAAAAGGGAATGCAAACTTCTCTTCTCAACTATATATACTGTTATTAAACCTCCGATTAATGGGTTATCAGCTGTCTTCCTTTTCTTCGGCTTTCTATCTTGTTTCTGAACAGCAGTCTAAATCGAGCAGTTATATGATTTGGTAACTAAAAACTTAATGTTTCAGTTTAGGAGCCAATGGCTGGTAATTTTTTTAGTCTGGAGCCCTGCATTTTTTATATGTTGTAATTTTATGCGTTTGATTAATTTTTAATATTTGTTTGCCAAAACATTTAGCTGAAAAGCCATTAGATAGCCTACAAAAAGGCTATTAATGGGAGGGTCCCATTGTGACAACTTTATAGTGTGACAACATGCTCTACTGTTGGGTCATGTTGTCAAGGTCAACGTGTGTAACAAACAGGGGCGGTTCTAGGGTCAGTGGACATTCGGGGATAATCCCAGACCTCTGTGGATACATATGGGGCCATCCTTTGATTAAATACCGAAATATAATACTCTTCTCTTTACATTAAATGTTACATCTGTGAGATGTCATTTATATAGTAAATGTTTAAATATAACTGAAATTAAAAGGTCCCACTAACTTTTGAAGTAAATAAATTGTGTGCTTTTAACACTATGTACTTAAAAACTTGATTTAAAACAAGACTAAATTGTCCCTTTCAGTGTTCCGTAGTTTTTTTTTTTTTTTTTTTTAGAAAATAGCAGGCAGTAAATAGGCTGAAATAGGTGCTTTTGAGAAGAAGAAAGAAAAAAAAAAACAGTTGCTAGTTTGGCCAGAGTTTGCGAGGTTTAAGGCATTGTGTCTTAATAAAGAGTTTTGCAAAAAATGCATATGTCCTGGCTCATGACTAAAAGTTAGCAAATTCCTTGAGCACCTATGTATACAGTATATTACTCTTTGTTTTCAGAGTAATATATCTTAATATTTGCTACTTAATGCAACTGGATGAACCAGCTCAACACAGTTTCCAACATCTTTCATCTGCATGGGCATACATGAGTGCTGGAAAGCAGTGAGCAGTGTGAACTTTGGTGTCATATAGTTATGATGTTGTTTGGTTTTATCCATACTGTAGAAAGAAAGGTTCTATTAATATATATATATATATATATATATATATATATATACACACACACATATAGTATCAACTTGATACAAGCACTGGTACTGACATCACTACAAGATGATAAAAAAACATTTAGGGCTTTACGGAAACCATTCATGGCTAAAGCCCCGGAAAACCTGGCCTTAAAAGCCTATGGTGTTAAGTGTACTGTATCATTTTTCCTGGAAAATAACAGTGTAAATGTTCATTCACTTGGTTGTAACCAAGACTGTAAGGTACTTTAAAGACTTTCAAAGTAAACCTATTCACTGGAGGCAAAATATTCACTGGAGGTTTTATAAGCTAAAACATTTCCAGTTTTTACAAATCAATTCATATTCTCTGCACTTCATGTATAATATTCCTCTCTTCTGCAGATCATTCATGTCCACCCTTAAAGCTGGAGGAAAAATGGCATACCAGCATCAGCATTCACCAAGAACAAACAGGTATATTTGATCTACAGTATATCTCAGGAAAAAAGCACAGATTGCCCACATGCAGCACTGTAAAACATCCAACTGGCTGTTTAAACATCACTAATGCTGTATATGGCTAAAACTGACAGGGCAGCTTATACAACTAGATTTGCATTTCCTAAAGGAAATACCATTGATTAGTGTTAAAGTTTTAGGTAAGTGTTAGGCATTGGTTCTGCGTAAATGAAATGCTGCATCAGAGCTTGTAACGTGTGCTGGCTGCTGGCAATGATGATGAAGACGATGATGATGAGAACCCAAGTGCAGTTTTAATTACGGAACGTGAAATCCAAAAACCCTAACTAAATATAAACATGAACATGGCTTGACTAAAAACTTGACTTGACAATAAACGTGGCCTGACATAAACTTCTACACTCACATTCAATACTAGACCTCTAGACAATGCAAACATGAGGGCTTAAATACAAAACATGGGAGAACATAAACCAATGAACAAACAGAACTCATAACAAGCTAATTAAACAATAAACCAATGAAAACATGACACATGAACATGGAGGGAAAACAGAAATCACATGACAAGGGAAACAGGAACACATGACATGAAACAGGAACTAGAATTTCAAAATAAAAGACATGAATCAACACAATACACATGACATATCCCCCCCACTAAGGGGTGGCTCCTGACACCAACACAAAACACGTAAAACATGACATAAATTCAAAGTTCTGTAGGGAGCGGGGGGGGGGGGGTTGTCTTGAGGCGTGGGGCGTGGCGTGGCGAGAAAGGGCGAGGGGCATGGGACCAGGGCAAAGTCCGTGGGGGGTGAAGCCATGAGAGGCTCGAGGGGCGGAGCCATGGAAGGTGGAGCCGTGAGAGGCTCGAGGGGCGGAGAGTAGCCGGAGAGTAGCCGAAGACTCAAAGGGCCAGGGTGGAGCCGATGGCAGGGAGGACCAAGGCGGTGCTGGAGGCTTGGAGGAGCAAGGCGGAGCTGAGGGATCGGAAGACTGAGGTGGAGCCGGTGGGACTGAGGACCAAGGTGGAGCCGTAGGGAAGGAGGTCCCCGGTGAAGCTGACAGATCGGAGGGACGAGGCGCAGCCAGAGAATCGGAGAGCCAAAACGGAGCCAGGTGACCGACAGACCAAGGAGGAGCCGGAGGGATGAGGGACCCCGGCACAACCGACAGGCTGAAGGACCGTAGTGGAGCCGAGGGAACGCCGAGCTGAGGCAATGTCGAGGGACCGACAGGCCAAGGCGAAGTCCAGGGCTCAGAGGGTCCAGGCGGGATCGGAGGGCCGAAAGTTCCCCTTGCCTGCTCAGGAGAACTAAGGGCGGGTATAAGGGTGGGAACCATCTCCAGGTCCCACTGCTCAGGTGTGGCTGTGACGTGGCATGGAGCAGGCTGAGGCGTTGCGGTGACGTGGAACTCTGGCTCGGCGGCGGCCATGACGTGGAACTCTGGCTCGGCGGCGGCCATGACGTGGAACTCTGGCTCGGCGGCGGCCATGACGTGGAACTCTGGCTCGGCATCCGCCTCCCCTACAGTGAACGGGGAACCAATGAACCGTAGGGCGAGGTCGATATATTGAGCCAGGCTGAGGGAACTGCGACCACCAGGCATCAAAAAAGAAATGGACTCATTTAGTCCAAATCTAAAACAGTCTTTGAGGGCAACCTCATTAAAGTCTACCTGGCTGGCTAGACCGCAGAAGTCCTCAACATAGTCCTCCAGGGGACGATTCCCCTGACGTAGGCGCAGAAGTAAAACTGCTGGGTTCATGGTTGTGGTCTAGTATTCTGTAACGTGTGCTGGCTGCTGGCAATGATGATGAAGACGAAGATGATGAGAACCCAAGTGCAGTTTTAATTACAGAACGTGAAAGCCAAAAACCCTAACTAAATATAAACATGAACATGGCTTGACTAAAAATTTGACTTGACAATAAACGTGGCCTGAACACATGACATGAAACAGGAACTAGAATTTCAAAATAAAAGACATGAATCAACACAATACACATGACAGAGCTTCACTTTGTATGTTGTTTTCAGTCGGCTACCTGTATGCAAGAATCAATCAGTATAGTCACTGTGCAGCGTAAAGGTGACTTAAAATTGTTAAATTGATGTAAGAAATAAGACCATTCACAATTCAGTATGCAAATGCTTTTGGAAAGTTGACATGCCCTGTGGTGTAACATGTTATCCTCCAAGATACTGTTTTAAACATAATTTTGCTCATTCTTTTATAGTTTTATGTATGATTCTATGCTTTCATGGCCTCACATTAATTGAGAAACTACATGCACCATTTAAAATGAACTAGTGAAGGCAAAAATATAAAGGTGCACTCTGTAATTTGTTTTATATATGTTGTCTTTTACTTACACTGACACCTAGGGCTAGGGATACAGCATCATTCAAAAACAATAGTTTCCAGTCACTGAAGCCATTGTAGAAATTCACTATTAACAGTTAGCCAGGATTAGTTTAAACCATGAGTGAAAGTGTTCAGTAACAGGGTGGTTACTATTAATATACTGTACATTTTAACCTAAAATGCATCAACTACCCAAATATTAGTTTGTATTTATTTAGAATTATTATGTTTACTAAAACCGAAAATAGAAAGCACAGGTAAGGTTGAAATAATCAACATCAGAAAGTTTGAATGGAGTCTGTACTCTAAATGAACAGACTGAAATAATTGCAGAAGTTTGATACTTAGGATTGATAGACTGCTTGAGGAATGTCAACACAGCGCTGCCTTGCAAACACTGTAATTATATCTTGTAAGCGACCAGATGTGCATTCAGCAGTTTGTATATGACAACACTGACTGAAAATTTCTTTAGCCTGAATCTAACGCAAGCATGTTTTTCTTCTCTCAGGATTTGATTTAGCTGAGAAATTCCTTTTGCAAAAAGGCCCGGTGACGGACGACAGGCCGTTGTTTAGACTGGGAGGTAAACCCCTCTTCAGACCCACCGAGTAAGTGCTCCAAACGTTGATATGGTTTTGATATCATGCCATTTCTTGACTGTCCAAGGATTGTTTTTTCTGAAAACAATGTCTAGCTTTCCGTGACAGCAAGTGGAGGTTTACGTAGTTTTGACGTGATCAGCATGTCCTGAACCGTCTGCCATCTCAAATCAAAAATCAAATCAAATCCCTTTATTGTCACTCAGCCATATACACAAGTGCAACTGTGGGTGAAAGTCTTGGGTGCAGTTCCGAGCAACATAGCAGTCATGACAGTGATGAGACATATACCAATTTACATCAGATTTACATAACACAATTTACAAATCTAATATACACATAATTACACACAACACAATATAAAAATAATAATATACAATGTACAGTATACAATACACACAATATAGAATACACATACACATAATATAGAATACACATACAATAAAAATAGTATATAAAGTATATTTAAAATATACAGTAGGTTGTATTGTGCTGTATTGACATTCAGGCTGTCAGTTGATAGTCAGTTGCCAGTGTGTTGTTAAGAGAGAATATAATTTATGACAGTCCAGTGTGAGATTAAAGTGCAGTGCTGATGTATATTGATTGTGAGAGATCAAGAGTTCAAAAGTCTGATTGCTTGGAGGAAGAAGCTGTCATGAAGTTGGCTGGTGGGGGTCCTGATGATGCGGTACCACCTGCCTGATGGTAGCAGTGAGATCAGCCCATGGCTCGGGTGGCTGGAGTCTCTGATGATCCTCCGAGCTTTTTTCACATACCGCCTGGAAAATATGTCCTGGAGGGAGGGAAGCTCACATCTGATAATGTGTCTGGCAGTTCGCACCACCCTTTGCAGGGCTTTGCGGTTGAGGGCGGTGCTGTTGCCGTACCAGGCAGTGATGCAGCCAGTCAGGATGTTCTCTACAGTGCTGGTGTAGAACCGTGTGAGGATGTGGTGGTTCATTCCAAACTTCCTCAGCCGTCTCAGGAAGAGGAGGCACTGGTGAGCCTTCTTCACAACGGCCTCAGTGTGGACAGACCATGTGAGATCCTCTGTGATGTGGACACTGAAGAACTTGAAGCTGCTGACTCTCTCCACTGGTGCTCCATTGATGGTGATGGGGCTGTGTTCTCTGTCTTTTCTCCTGAAGTCCACCACAAGCTCCTTGGTCTTACTGACATTGAGGGAGAGGTTGTGCTCCTGACACCAGTGTGTCAGAGTGTGCACCTCCTCTCTGTAGGCTGTTTCATCATTGTCAGTGATCAGACCTACCACCATCGTATCATCAGCAAACTTAATGATGTCATTGGAGCTATGTGTTGCCACACAGTTATGTGTGTACAGGGAATACAGGAGTGGGATGAGAACACAGCCCTGCAGGGCTCCAGTGTTGAGGGTCAGTGATTTGGAGATGCTGCTGCCAATTCTAACCACCTGGCGTCTGCTTGGTAGGAAGTCCAGGATCCAGCTGCACAGTGAGCTGTTTAAGCCCAGAGCCTGGAGTTTCACATCAAGCGTGGAGGGCACTATGGTGTTGAATGCTGAGCTGTAGTCTACAAACAGCATTCTCACATATGTGTTCCTTTTTTCCACGTGGGAGAGAGCAGTGTGTAGTGTAAGTGCAATGGCATCATCAGTGGAGTGGTTGTTGCGGTATGCAAACTGCAGTTAGTCCAGTGAGGCAGGCAGCACAGAGCAGATGTAATCTTTGATTAGTCTCTCAAAGAATTTGCTGATGATGGGGGTCAGAGCAACAGGACGTCAGTCATTTAAGCAAGTGATTTTGGATTGCTTTGGTACAGGCACAATGGTGGACATTTTAAAGCATGTAGGGACCCAGACAAGGAGAGGCAAAGGTTGAAAATGTTCGTAAAAACACCTGCCAATTGGTTCGCACACGCTCTGATAATGCCCTTTGAAGTCCGTGATGATATTAATTCCCTGCCACATGCTTCTAGAGTCGGTGGTGTTGAACTGTCCTTCAATCTTGTCCCTGTACTGGTGTTTGGCTGCTCTTATAGTTTTGCGGAGGGCATAACTGGCTTGTTTATGCTCCTCCGCATTCCCGGAATTAAAGTGGAGGTCTGTGCATTAAGTGCTGCACGAACATCGCTATTAATCCACAGTTTCTGGTTCGGGTAGATCCGTATAGTTTTGGTCGGTACTATGTCATCTATGCACTTCCGATGAAACACGTTACACTATCAGCGTAGACCTCGATGTCGTCATCGTTGTAGCATAGAATCTGATTGGTCCGACCAGCACTGGATCGTTCTGAGGGCGGGTGCTTCCTGTTTCAGTTTCTGCCTGTAAGTGGGCAGAAGCAGAACGGAAGAATGGTCCGATTTGCCAAATGGTGGGTGGGGGAGGGATTTGTAGCCATCCCGGAAGGGAGAGTAGCAATGGTCCAAAACCCGGTCACCTCGTGTGTTGAAACTGATGTGTTGGTATTATTTCGGTGCTATTGACTTGAGGTTGGCTTTGTTAAAGTCCCCGGTCACAATGAACGTGGCCTCAGGGTGCGCGGTTTCTTGCTCACTTATACTCCCATACAGTTCCTTGAGTGCCCGGTCTGTGTCGGCTTGTGGTGGGATGTACACAGCAGTGATAATGACTGCTGTGAATTCCCTCAGTAGCCAGAATGGTCGACACAGAAGCATGAGAAATTCCAGATCAGGAGAGCAGAAAGACTTGATAGAATGTACGTTCCTCTGATCACACCAGGATTTGTTGATCATAAAACATACACCACCACCTCTGCTTTTACCTGAGAGGTCTTTCACTCTGTGTGCTCGGTGCATGGAGAACCCAGTGGGTTCGAGTCTAGAATCTCCACAGACATCCAAGTTTCTGTAAGGCAGATAATGCAGCAGTCCCTTGTCTCTCGTTGGAAAGAGACCCGCGCTCTCAGCTCGCAGAGCTTGTTGTCTAGAGACTGAACATTTGCCAATAGAATACTGAGTAGCGGGGGTCGATTTGCACGACGTCTTAGTCTGATGAGAACGCCAGCTCTCCTTCCCCTTTTCCGGGCTGCCCAGACAAAGGGCTCCGCTGGCATGTTTGAAAACAGTGGGTCGGTATTGAGATATTTAAAGACCGGTTTTCGGTGTGCTATTGCAGAACCAATGTCCAAAAGTGTTTGTCTATCGTATACAATAAGGCAGACAACATCCAAGACAAAAAACAAAGAAAGAAGGACAATACCTTGCAGAATCTATGCTTTGATGAGCACGTTATAATGGTAGTTTAAATTAATGCCCACATCCACATGTTGCGTGTTTTGGAAGCTTTACTTCAGTTGTTCTGACAGCTTCTCATATAAATCTCGGTGAGGACAGTGTGGGACAGACCGAAGGATACATGGCTGAACAACTGCATTCAACTCAAGCAGCCAATCAGACTTGTTTGCATGAGTTTAAACCATTCAAAATATGAACATATGCCAGCCATGCTGTTATGGAGATGTTCAGTGATTACGTCAGTTTGTAGGCCAACCAGGAAGGCTAACTCACCATGGGTTCTTTTGGGACTCTCCTATGAATTTTCACATCAGAGGTTTATGAGTAAAATAAGGTCTGTGGTTAAAGGGATAGTTTAACCCTGAATGAAAATTCTGTCATAATGTCCATGTTCAACCCTCATGTTGTTGCAAACTTTTAAGCTTGCTTTCACATTAGCTGGTTTCCATAAAATAAATACCAGGGAGAAGCTGTGTTCAATTTTCATAGCGTTTAGACACGGGATGACCCAGATATCAGGAGCTCGCTGAGATAATTCCCCTCACATTGGCTAATAAGGATAAACTGCCAGGTCAGCCATGAGACATTTTGAATAATTTTGACATAAATCATTTTCAGACTGTGGGCAGTCGGCCCGACCAAGGAGACAGAAAGGTGACTGTAACTCAGTGCTGTGTAGTAGAGAAATCAAGCAGTAATAGGGAGTCATGTTCTGTATATTAATTGCCTTAAAATGACTCACACCTCAAGGGTGGCGCCACATCCAAAGATGGGTTCTGTGTCATAAGGTGCGTTCCAATCCGCAGGGTCCCTACTCACTGAGCACAGGATATCTGTTGAAGTCCATTTCACTTGACAAAATTTGTTCATTTGGAATACCCTGCAATGTCATCAAACACAGACAACGCTTGAATCGCGCTGATCACGGGGTTCAAGTAAGATGACACAAAATACATGTGTATAAATGTACAATAAATAACCTTTCATCCATATATACATTTATAAAATACATTCACGTGTATACTTACACAAATATATTGTTATACATTTAAATTAATATATTTCTCTAGACATGCAACCCGTAAGTTAAATGACTGTTACTGATTAATTTAAAAAATAAATATTATGTGGTTATTTTATAATATGTGCGTCTTCTTAACTGTTATATGACATATTGTCATTATAATACAATAGCATGGAAAGCACAGCTGAGGTAAATTCAGCTTAATTTAAATGACAGCAAACTCCTTTCTTTTATTTGATTTTAGTGTTTATTTTAGACAAACTATGTCAGTACTCTGCTGGTTCGCAATGACTGGTGGGTACATTTCTCTCTCCACTTCCTGTGAAGTGATGTATCGATGTACACTTATTCCCTATGCCGTTTGATGTGCCCTTCCAACTGAACATAAACATTCCCTTCTGATTGGAATCTCCCTTAAGATGGCTGAATATCGTGTGAAGTCCACACTGTTTTTTATCATGGTCTTTGGTTCAGTTTAATTTATTATTCTGTTGTTTCAAGCATGCCTGCTGGTTTGGCCATGGAGATTTAGCAGTCAGTGGACCTCTCTTATTTCCCCACACTTTTCACCTGCACAGGGAAAGGAAGGATATTTTTAGCGTTTTTTACAACTGCGAACAAACTGTTTGCTCCCCGGGACACTGAAGGGGCCATAGGTCAGATGATTTGCGATCTGTTGCTCTATCTAATGCTTGGTGATCAGTGGCCTGCTGTGGGGCCCTCTCTTTGCTCTTCAGACTGGCTGTTACTGTTAACCCTTTTTTAACCGAAAGGATGTCAGTGCAGGTTACAGAGATGGTGTCTGATCTAGAAACCATTCCTTGCGTTTCCACCGCAGACAATTTATTTTCCTCGTCCCCCTAAAATAAAGTGGAATTATTTATAACTGTCATATGTGAATAATTTGCTATGAAATTTATTTGTTATATATTTAAATAAAATTCTGGTCATTGCATCAAAAGTAGTTTGTGATGGCATAAAGACGCTAAATTAAATGACCATGTGTAATGGTATCTGGCTGGTACGTGATAGCTGTGCAGTGTGTAAACCTCACTCTCCTGCCTTAAAAGACACACTAGCGACCAAGGCTAGAGCCTTGGCTTTTCTAGCCTCCTTGCTAGTGTGTCCGACTCCCACAGGGTTCGCCGGTTTGAATCCCGCTCGGGGTGGGTCGAGTAGGATCGGTGACAGTGCTAGGTACTAATGGATTACATTTAATCTGGATTATGTAATCAGATTACAACAATCAAGTACTTGTAATTGGATTCAATTACATTTTAAAATACTCGTAATCGGATTACAGTTACTTTTTAAGAATTACATGATTACATATTAGCAAGGCAACAGCATTAAATTGGTAACAATTTATTGATCATCCTTACCTTTCTCTTTTTTCAATCTTTTTCATTTTTCATTCTAAATCAGCACACTGCTAATATACGTTTGGTAAGTCTTTGAGTGTTTTCGGAAGAGAGGGGGAGGGGGAGGGGGAGGGGGAGGGTTGTATGTATTGCACTCAGAACTGATGCTCGTTACTAGCCAGCCAGGTGAAGATGGATCGTTCTACCTCAGCATTTAACCACTGGATCTATAGAAATAATTTCAGTTTAAGAATGAAATTACACCAATGGTGTGCAGCTCACACATTGAACTTAATTGCTTTAAAGGATCTAGTGGATGCCATCTCTAAGGGTCCTGCCTGCAGGGTACACAATAGTTCAACTGCAAAATTTGCAGCAATTTGAAACAAAGCCTATCTCTCTACTGTTGCTGCTGATGCAGTGGAGTCCACTGCATGAAACTTGACACAATTTTTCCTTGTGTAACTCGGTGTAACTCTGCTGTTTTAAAATATTCTGCTCTTTTAGAATATTCTTGCTGTTCAAAAGATAATATCTTGCACCCCAGCTTTGGAATAGTTGATGGACCATCAGAAAGCAGTAAGGGTTAAAAGTGTTTCAGTGTGTAGATGAAAGCTTTGACCTAGCAATGTTGTTGCTGTTGATTTTATGGTCATTGATGTTGTTAATGTTGCTATTGTTTTATGCATTCAAAATGAACTTGATGTCTCAGTGTTTTGAATTATAAATTTTGGCCATGCATTGTCATTGCTGTTAGATTTAATGTTTATTTTATTCATGTAATGCTTAATGCACATTTTTAAAAATGTCATAAGGAGCTCTTTTGTGAGGTTGTTTTTGTTAGTAATAAAGAATGGAATCCATTTTCTTCCTCTTTGAATTTTTATGTTAAAATGATTATCCTACTCAAATGCATGTGACATAAAATAAAATAGAATTAGGTAGAAAGTAATACAAAAGTAATCGGATGAGATTACCCCAAAAATGCAATCTATGAGATTACATTACTGATTGCATTTTTTGTCATGTAATTTGTAATCAGTACCGGATTACAATTCACAAGTAATCCACCCAGCACTGCACATGGATATTAAAATATGTTCTCAAAACTCATAAAGGCACGGTCACACATACCTTTGCACGGCAAAATTCTGTGGACGGAATACAGTAATCTCAGTGGGAATCTGTGCGATCGCGATGGACTTCAGGTGTAGAAGAGTTTCCCCTTGTGGATTTCGTGTGGAGTTTAAATTTGGTGAACAAGGATATAATTTTAACAGTGAGATTTTAGCAATTTTAGCTCTTTTTAAGTGTAGCATAAAAAGAGGCTGCTTGGCAGTTATTTTTTTGTTTATTTCACAAACGCTTAACATCTGCCTGCACCTTCTTTGTCCGCGGAATTTCGCACTTCGAAGGTACTGTATGTGTGACCGCACCTTGAGACTCATAGCTCCAGCCTCTTTATTTATTTTATTTTTTTTGGTCGCAATATAATTACTTTATTTACAAATCTCATATGTGAATTAATTGCTTTGAATTTTATTTGTTATATATTTTAAAAAAAACTTCTGACCATTGCAACCAAATTGGCTAGTGATGGCAAAAACATACAGAAATTAAATTACTTTGGATATTAAACTATGTGACCTGCATTTTGAGTCACTTTGTTAAGGAGACACATTTTGAGTTTTATGCACCAAAGTAAAACAAGGAAAACACTGAAATGGGGGATTAAAGGCAGAAATTTGAAGCTAACAATAATAATAATGAAAAAAAAAAAAACACATTAATTTTACTTTTAAAAAGTCATGTATTATTTGAGCTGTAAAGTTGTTTAAATTGTAATTTTTACAGTCATTTTAGGGTTTTAGGGTTTCCAAACCCTAAAACCCTAAAATGACTATTTGTTGCTCTGTTTCAAATCAAACTGTGGTCAAGTCCAAAGTCCAACACTCTATTAGGTGAGCTACCAAGCAAGCTAATGATATAGGAATAAGTGTGTATATATAGGTGTGTTTGTCGGCCTCCCCCTGAGCAAAACCACGAGTCTCGTTGGACATGCTCTGAGACCTAGCTCGGCGGCCATTTTCTGAGGTACAACATGTGCGAGAGCCGTTGCCATTAAGAAACGCTGTATGAGAGAATTCGTCATTGGATGGTAAGAAAGCAAAATGGGCCCCTTTGTCCCTATTGTTGGGACAAATCTGTACATGAATAAGGCAATGGAGGAGCAGCCTCAGCCTCTCTCTCTCTCCCCTCCCCGTTCGAAGCGCTGCTTGTGGTGGAGGGGATCCTGCATGGACCGGTGAGCTGGAATAGGAGAATATTCCCCAACCGAGTAATGGCGAACCAACGTGCAGAGTGCTTCGTCTGTACCATTACTCTCTCAGGATTCTGTCAGCAGATGCAAGGTATTTTAACTAGATTTTTCTTTCGCCCATTTCGGGAATCAAGCGGGCATTCTGGCAAGAGCAGAGATGTGCAATGATATCTCTGCTCATTTTTTTAGATGGCTTCATGGATGTCGAACTTTTCAGACAGCTGTTGGATCTACACATGATGGTTGTGCTGTCCAACCAAGTGCATGGCGTTAAGGGGTGCCTTTTTTAGTTCACTGGCTCCGTTTGGACTTTCCCTCGATTTACCCCCGCTGCTCGCGCTGGGGAACGTGTTGGTCAAGGCGATGCTTTTGTTTGCGAGGGTGATAGACAACAGATTTTGTGCCTCCTTCTATGAATCAAGGTTAGCAAACTCTCCCCTCACATGTATCACTTCTCATGGACGAGCGCTTGGGGTTCGGATTGGCGCAGTCTTCTGACCAGCCCCGCTAAGGTATTTATTGATGAAGTGGAGTTCATTATCGAGTCAAGTTTGCCGTTTTTCACGCCTCGAACGCTCAAAATTGTGTCTGTCTCCCCCCGTGAAAAATTTTGTGAATTGATGTTGAGCATTCTCAACTAAATTCTCTATCCAGTGTGCAAAAGCTCTTTGTCTCAAGTACTACATGTTGTTCCCCCACTGTATATGCTGGGACCGGTTTAGTGTCTAACCCATTTTTCAGTACACCAATTTAGCTCAGTTTCCCATAATTTGCGTTGGCAAACGAGCATTGCATATTTTCAGCTTGAGTTTTGCCTCTGCCTCCATGACCATGGGTCTCAGGGCAATCGTAATATAACTCAATGTACAATCAAAATAGGTCTACACATAAGCCTTATGGGCTTGATGTGTAACGAAGGGCAAGCCCCTCATTCAGTGAACAAAACTGGACCGAATAAATATATCCGTTTCTCATCTGCCCTTCGCTTGTACACACCTCAAAAGCCCGACAACCAGAATATAGTTCAGTTTCTCCCTGCAGCTTGCACTGGGAAGTGAACATTGTGAGATCTCATCCCGAATTCAGCCTCTGTCTCCATGACCCGGGGTCTCGAAAAATGCATAACAGAATTTGATGTTCAAAAAACACAAGTGTACACAAAACACACAGTCACAAGCACCACACGCTGCCCCCCCCTCCATAGGAATGCTGGGGCCGTTGTGGCTGACCAGTTTATTCCCAATAACCCCCATGTTCACACACTCTTCCCCGCCCAAAATGTCTGGGAAGAGGTTCTATCAATTAACGTTCCTGCTGTATAGGACGTTTTTGTTTTTGTTTTTTTTCACATACCTTGATATAATAAATGCAATTCTACATACAATCTTCCCTGTTTAACATGCCAGGGAAGAGGTTTTATTCCATGAGTGTCCCTGCTGTATACACACTTTTGGGCGACTTTTTATACATGCCTAGATATAATAAAGACACTTCTCCCTACATTCTTCCCCATTCATCATGCCAGGGAAGATGTTTTATTCCATAAGTGTTCCTGCTGTATACACACTTTAGGGTAACTTTTATACATGCATAGATATAATAAAGGCAATTCTACCTACATTCTTCCCCGTTCAACTTGCCAGGGAAGATGTTTTGTTCCATGAGCGTCCCTGCTGTAGACACTTCAGGGCGTTTTTTATAAATGCCTGGATATAATACAGGAAAATCATTATTTACTTTCAATCCATCGGCCGCAGTAGAGAAAGCATAGTGGTGTCCTTCCGCTGTGATGCTGATTGTAGAAAAGTAGCCAAAAGTAAGCCAAGAGTGCCATCTAGGGGTTACTACAGGAGAGAGCCATGCATTAATTCCTGTGTCTGCCTTTCTGGCAGCTTGTTAGCAGTTGCAAAACATTTCAAAATGATTAATTCCAAGGATAGAACATGGTTATATCACTGCGGCTTGCGTCCCATTCTGGATATGAGACGTTTTACTTTCACTCTAATGAAATGTCAATTCAGAATGTTGACACAGAAACAAATAATATCACAAGTACATCCGAGGACTGGTTTCTGACAGTAGATTAGGACGCTTATTTCCATATTCAGATTGCACAGAAGCACAGGCACTTTCTTAGATTCGCTTTTGGGGGCAAAGTGAACCAATTTTGTGTCCTTCTGTTCGAATAGAGGGCGGTTAAGTCCATATAGCTTAATTTTCACACTCTGGGGGGCAGTTCATACCAAACTTGTCCCTGCACTATAAAAGCTAGATGCAGCACCACAAGAGCATAACACAGATGTCGAAACGCATCTAAAACTTACTCTGGCACCATGCACTTTCACGAAATGCATGGATGCATCTCTGATGCCCTTGAGGCTTCAAGGCGTCCGCATTTTGAATTATCTCAATGATTGGTTGGTGTTAGCTCACTCAGCGAGTTTGGCTGCCCAACACTGAGATGTTGTTCTCAGCCATTTGAGCAAAAAATCTAGGGCTGCATGTGAACCTAGAGAAGAGTGACCCATTGCCAAAGCAACAGACTATGTTTCTAGGTATGGAGTTAAACTTGCAGGCGATGCAGGCATGCCTATCTCCAGCTCGCATTCTGTCATTATGCCAGTATCTAGCGATGTTCAGAGTGGGACATTTCACAGGCTTTTGGGACTCATGATCACGGCGTCCAATGTCATTCCCCTGGGCTTGTTGCATGCAAGACCTTTTTCAGTGCTGGATGAACTCCACAAAGGGACTTCAACCACTGAGGCATGTGCTTCTTCCCCTGGGTGCTACCAGGCTCTGTTGCCATGGAAATAGACCCGCTTGCTGATATCGGGCATTCCGTTGGGACAGATGTATCACCGCTAAGTGGGTGTGGCCCCTCAGAGGGGCACTCTTTTGAATGATGGTTCATCCCCCACTTTGGTTGATACCATTCTAAATGCTAGTGCTCCATCAACAAGGAGGCTATATACGTTTCAGTGGCATTTTTTCACCCGCTTGTTGGTGTACAGTGCGAAGTGAAAATCCAGTTCATGGGGCCGGGGCCGGGGTTACCCCGGCAAATCTTAAAATCTATGGCTGAACATGCGCTTATCAATGGAGTCTCTGTTTGTAGACATTCTGTTGTCTCTCGTTTGATGTGCGGGGTATGCAGGTTAGACCTTTTCGTTTCGTCCTGTCTACGTCCCTTTATGGGATTTATCTGTTGTGTTAGAAACAAATAATATTTGGCATATGGTCACAGATGTTCCTATTTAACAGCTCAGGGATGAAGTGGATTGATTTCATGGTGCTCAGGTTTGTTCGATCAGAAAAGCTGCACTCACAACTTCTGAAGTCTCACTTATCACAAATACACTGCACTGAATGGTCATATCAAATATAATTTAGTGTGATAATCATGGTGGGCAATGTTGTTTAAAGACAAAAAATGTGGGTCAACCAGTCTTTCCTCTTTTATTGAAGCTTATTGACCGAGTGAGGCTCGCTGGTTACGCTAGTTAAGAATCTTGGTAAGGACACAAGTACACCAGCATCCAAAATACAACGTCCGCAGTGTATTAAAAGCATTAATTTCCTAGTAAAAAAGTTTGATGGAAACCTTAAAGGACTAGTCCCCCAGGATATAGTAACCAGTGGCTGTCAAGCTGCAAAAAGGACAAAAAACAAAACAAAAACAAAAACAAAAAAACACCATATAAGTATCACAAAAGTAGTCTATACAACTCTATACACTATATTTCATGTCTTCTGAAACCATGCAATAGCTTTGTGTGAGGAACAGACCGAAATGCAAGTCATTATTCGCAGAAGCTCTGAAATATAATTCACACTTTCATCCATCTCTTGTTGTGTTCATTCATGTTTGTAATGACATGAAGATGAAGACATTTTATGACAGGAATTTAATTTGTGGGTGAACTGTTCCTTTAAGAAGGCAATAAGGAAATAAACATGAAAAAATGTGTTGCCAGCTTTACTAATATTCTGGCCATTGTCCTGCATTGACCTGACAGAAGCTTTACAAATATGTTAGCATATACATGGTTGTAGCTGAGCTCTTAAACATCAATTTCCAGTGTTTTTTTTCATGAAGTTCACCATGAGATGGTTTGTAATATTTGTGTCCTCAGATATCAAATGTAAAAGTTTGGGAAAAAACCTTCTTGATCAGGTATTAATTTGTATATTAGGGGGACGGTGTCCCCTTTAATATCTGGTTGTTTCCCTTGCTGAAAATCAAAATTAAACCGGCCTAAGATGGTTTGCTGGTCTTAGCTGGTCTCCAAGCCTAGTCAGACTGGTCTGGTTTTCTAGTTTAAAAGGGTTTTGGGCAGTTGCTGGCTTGTCAGGCTTGAAGACCAGCTGATTGTAACCAGTTTGGTCAAGCTTACCATCTTATGTTGGTTAAAGCTGTTTTGTTTTTGTTTTTTTTCCCAGCAGATATTGTTGTGATGATGACGGGAAACGTCATATTGTTCAGCAATTTTATAGTCGTTATATAATCTGCAGTTCAAATAGATAAACTCTAATTGTAGGTGCTGGTGGTCTTTGTCTTTTCTATAGATCTGTGTTCCCAAAAGGACTTTCACATGAATACTCAATTATATCTACGTTCCGGCTCAGAAAAACCACAAAGAAAGATCGCTGGTTTCTTCTGCAGATCTTTGATAAAGGTGGAGATACACAGGTATGTTTCAGTTTCAGTTTTTTGTTTGTTTGTTTTTGCTATATAAAGACACATTTATTGATCTAAAGTTTGCTCAACACTGAAGACTCAAGCAGTTATGCTATTATTGTAAAAACATTGATTGTTTCAGACTTCAATTTGACTCCCCCATTAACTTCTTTAATGAACCACTCATTTTAATCTTTTCCTCTCTATTTTTCTTAATTTAGGTGTCATTAATAGTGGATGGGGCTAAAAAAACAGTGGAGTTTTTAGCTCAGGGTTTTCTGAAGAACAGCCTCCTGTATGTGTTCAAAAACCGAGACCTGCACGCCCTGTTCGATCGACAGTTTCACAAGCTCAGTGTATCCGTCGAAAGCAATGCTGTTTCCGTCTTCGTGGACTGTAAATTGATAGAGCGTCAGGTGACTGCTGAGAGGGGTGCCATGATCCTCACTGGACGCACCTTCATCACCACTCGTGTGGAGGATGGACGTCCAGTTGATGTGAGTTGTGAAAAAAAGAAAAGCATGGGTGTACCGAATATGCATAAGCCACAGATTTAGGACATTTAGTATTTGTAAAAGCTTCTTCAAACTGATTGGGAAAGATAGTAGAAGGCCTGCACAGCAAGTTCATTTTCTCAATTATGTTTTTACTACCATAAAGTTGTTTGTGAATAGATATTTTTTTTCCAAAAAACTCAACACAACCTCTGGTCTGAATTTGATATACAGTAGGTCAAAATGGAATATCAAAATCAAAATCAAATCAAATCACTTTTATTGTCACACAGCCATATACACAAGTGCAACAGTGTGTGAAAGTCTTGGGTGCAGTTCCGAGCAACATAGCTGTCATGACAGTGATGAGACATATACCGATTTACAATAAACATCAGATTAACACAACACAATTTACATATCTAATATACACATAATTACACACAACACAATATAGAAATAATAATATACAATGTACAGTATACAGTACACACAATATAGAATACACATACACATAATATAGAATACACATACAATAAAAATAGTATATAAAGTATATATAAAATATACAGTAGGTTGAATTGTACGGTATTGACATTCAGGCTGTCGGTTGATAGTCAGTTGCCAGTGTGTTGTTAAGAGAGAATATAATTTATGACAGTCCAGTGTGAGATAATAAGATTAATAAAGTGCAGTGCTGATGTATATTGATCGTGGGAGATCAAGAGTTCAAAAGTCTGATTGCTTGGGGGAAGAAGCTGTCATGGAGTTGGCTGGTGCGGGTCCTGATGCTGCGATACCGCCTGCCTGATGGTAGCAGTGAGAGCAGCCCATGGCTCGGGTATTTTAATCTGGAGTTTCTGATGATCCTTCGAGCTTTTTTCACACACAGCCTGGTATATATGTCCTGGAGGGAGGGAAGCTCACCTCCGATGATGTGTCTGGCAGTTCGCACCACCCTTTGCAGGGCTTTGCGGTTGAGGGCGGTGCTGTTGCCGTACCAGGCAGTGATGCAGCCTGTCAGGATGCTCTCTACAGTGCTGGTGTAGAACCGTATGAGAATGTGGTGGTTCATTCCAAACTTCCACAGCCGTCTCAGGAAGAAGAGGCACTGGTGAGCCTTCTTCACAACAGCCTCAGTGTGGACGGACCATGTGAGTTCCTCTGTGATGTGGACACCGAGGAACTTGAAGCCGCTGACTCTCTCCACTGATGCTCCATTGATGGTGATGGGGCTGTGTTCTCTGTCTTTTCTACTGAAGTCCACCACAAGCTCCTTGGTCTTGCTGACATTGAGGGAGAGGTTGTGCTCCTGACACCAACGTGTCAGAGTGTGCACCTCCTCTCTGTAGGCTGTTTCATCATTGTCAGTGATCAGACCTACCACCTTCATATCATCAGCAAACTTAATGATGGCATTGGAGCTGTGTGTTGCCACACAGTCATGTGTGTACAAGGAATACAAGAGTGAGCTGAGAACACAGCCCTGCGGGGCTCTAGTGTTGAGGGTCAGTGATGAGGAGATGCTGCTGCCCATTCTAACCACCTCGTGTCTGCTTGACAGAAGTCCAGGATCCAGCTGCACAGTGTGCTGTTTAAGCCCAGAGCCTGGAGATTTCACAAGTGTGGAGGGCACTATGGTGTTGAATGCTGAGCTGTAGTCTACAAACAGCATTCTCACATAAGTTTTCCTTTTTTCCATGTGGGAGAGAGCAGTGTGTAGTGTAGATTCAATGGCATCATCAGTGGAGCGGTTGTTGTGGTAAGCAAACTGCAATGGGTCCAGTGAGGCAGGCAGCACAGAGCAGATGTAATCTCTGATTAGTCTCTCAAAGAATTTGCTGATGATGGGGGTCAGAGCAACAGGACGCCAGTCATTTAAGCAAGTGAATTTGGAATACTTTGGTACTGGTACTATATATATATATATATATATATAGTAAATATGACCGAGGTTGTAGGTCTGTGTGATAAAGAAAGCCCAAACTAAACAAAACAAGCCCAAAACGAACTCAAAACCAAAGCATGCAACATGCCATGGTTTTCAGAGTCCATATTACTGTTTGCATTTACAGATAAATACAGGCCTGCTGGATAATGTAAGTAGCAGCATCAAACATTTGCAAGTTATACAATGAGTTTATAAATCAAGTTTATAAAATGAGCCTTATGAAGTCAATGTCATCATTCAAGATGTATTATTTATAAAGGAACAAAATGCAATACATTTCCTTACCTTTCTTTTCTTATATTACCTTATTTCTGCTGGCACTAATATTTTATTTTAATTATATATTTCATATTTCACAGTATCTGTAAATTCACATTGTAGGCTAATTATAACTGCAGCTGACCTGTTTGTTTCCATAAAAATATTATCTAATCTGTTTCGAAATGCATTGTTGGCTGGTCAAAACAACTTACATTCAAATCTGATTTGTCACTGGTCTGATTTGCCTCAAAACACAGGACAAAAAATTAAACTCACGGCAACAGAATTTGGTCAAAAGTATCCCTGGTTCTGTGGGAAAACATTGGATTTGGCAACCCTACATCTGACTTTTACTGAAGAGGCATTATATTCAGTTATATTCATATTTCAAGTATCTCTTTTCATGCTCACAAATACTAACTTACCTTCACAGATCGAGCTTCAAGAGATTCTGATCTTTTGTGATGCTAGGATAGCCGAGATGGACAGATGCTGCGATTCTCCTGGAGTTACGGTAAGACATTGGCTTTAGTGCAGCAGTGTTAATTATAGAGGTATAAGCAAGCAGCCCGTTAATTTGCACTAAAATTACGAGCTTTACATGTTTATCAAATTCATTCTAAACAGCCCATTCAAACACTGCTATTGAATACTAAATCATTCAGATAAATGTTTGAAAGATTTTTTTATTTTTATTTAATTTTTTTTATTATTTATTGAAATAATGGGTTCCAATTATTTTTTTATAGGCACGGTTCCAAAACCTAGTGAGCTGCCTTTCCTTCTAAAACAGCATCTTTACTAAAATGAAACATCATAAGTGACCGATATGGAATGCTCTACATGTGCAGCAACATTTGCGTCAACTCACAATTGGATGTCAACTCACAATTGAGTTTGGTGTTAACACATTACTGAACTAACAACATGATACTCTAATAAACATAAAATACATAGCACACACAAATATTGGGATAAAAATTTGCATTAATATTTTTCAGTATTATATTTATAAAATGTATAATAAACATTACTCTCGCTTCGTCCACCATCTTTCCTGCTCGGAAAAAAAAAGTTGGTAAGCTGGTTTTCTGGTCTTAGCTAGTTTAAACCAGTTAAGCTTGTTTACCAGCCTAGCCAATCTGGTGTTCTGCTGGTGTACTTTAGCTTGTCAACCAGCTGGTCTCCCAGCCTGACCTGATAAAAAAGTGCCCCAAAACCCTCAAAAAAACAGCCAACAGACATGCCTGACCTGGCTGGGAGGCCGGATAAGAAAAGCAAACCAGCTAAGGCAGGCTAAAATGATTTTTTTCTGCTTACCCTTTGTAATAGTTTTCGCTTCAGGAGTACAGCTTTAAATGCTGCCTACTTAGACAGCGTGATACATTTTGGAACACAGCCAAAGTGATTTCCATGTATTGTTCTTGGGCTCATGGCTTCCATTGTTGGCAAAGCCCTTTAGGGTAGCCCTTTAGCTCAAGTTGCTCCAGTCAATAATTTCTGATTAATTAAAGGCAACATCCTGTCTTAAATGACTGGATTAGGGCAAATATACATCCCTGCTCAATGCTTTAATTGGAATTTGGTTTTTGCAGTGGTGTGCTAATCCCCCCTCTAAGCACTGGGATTATATTTCTTTAGCATTTTCCTCACTGTAGCTGAATAATTCAAATTGCCAACCTGGTTAATATTTGTTGCTCAGGTCTTGGGAGCATATTAATACCATTTTACATTACCAAATGATATATTCTGATTATACTGTTTTGGCATCACTGTTTTTTCCAATGTTTTGAATTTTTGAGAGCTAAACTGTACACATGCATGCAAATGTAAAAAATCCCCACAAATCCAATTGACAGAATTTCTTGAACCTTCTTTTTGAGATTGGAATTCAAAGGGTAGAATTGATTATTTTAGGTTATATTTGAGTGATCTAACAGTTTCTTTTCAATTCGACCAGTGTGAACCCCTGGAAACCCACAAACCCACAGCGGCCCCATTGGTCACAGGATACTTCCACAGAATTCTGTCCATGCCAGTCTATCAGCCCACAGATCGATGCCACTGTCCCCCTCTGAAGGTAAAGTTAGCCCATTAGCATTCTTTAAATGACTGAGTTAGCACTCCACTTTGAATCCTGAGGTAATGCTGCATGCACAATAAATGGCCAATTAAAGCATATTAATGCCGGTCCCTATACCTGGACGACAGCCAGAAGCAGAAATACAAGCTTATTAGCAGCAATTTAGCACAAATAAGGGGGTGCTTGGGCCCAAACATGCACTTCATCAACGGGTGATGTTCAGCTAATCTCTTCTGAAGTACAAAGAGGCAGAGTTCAGACTGGGACTCCTCTCTGAATTATGATCACAGCATTCGAGACCTGATGTGGAGAGCTGTTTTAGCATATTAACAAGTATAATTTGACTTCTTTTTCTGTTTAATTTGACTGTTCTACTTTTATTTGAAAGGAGGATGAAGGGCTTCCTGGTCTGGTAGGACATGCTGGACAAAAAGGAGATAAAGGAGATATAGGGGATACGGTAAGGAATGATTTTAATCAACATCACAGATTAATTTTTATTTTATTGTTTTATAATATCACAAAATTGCATGGTTCTTTGTTCAGTCATATTTTATAGATTTTTCATTGAAATGACATGACAAAGCTGCGTGCATGTGCGTAAAGGTTTATGATCTCTGGTTTTCGGTGTAGGTTGCCAAAATAATGCTTTTTGAAGCATTCTTCTATGAGGAATCTTTGAATAACATTGAATTCTCTCCACTAAAAAAATGCTGCAGACTTTAATTATAGGCTACTTAAGTTGTCACAGTAGTTAGAATGCTAACATATTAAGAAATAATGTTAGGCTAGGGAATTTTGTGTGAACTAGATATATACGATCCCTACCTAGTGTCACAAAGAGTGTGGAGCCAAAGCAAGAATGATAAGAATGTACAGGAATGAACAGCTGATGATATGTTTAAGGACAAAAGGTCTTGAAGGTCACTAGCCTAAAAAAAAGAGACATTTCATGACAACACATATTTGGCTTTGGGCTAGAAATTTGAAAAACCATTTGGGGACAAAATGGGTAGCAAACGTGTTCTTTTTGAGTCATGAACCACAGGGAAAGAAACCATGATAAACGCAAAAATCAAACCAACTAACAATAGAATCATGCATAGTTAGGATCACAAAATAAACTAAAAGGGAGAACACAGCTTTTATGTATTTATGTTAACTAAAGTAGCTTTCATATGTTTTTTTTTTTTTTGGAAGAGTGCACGTGTGTAGGTGCTCAAGTGCATTGGGGAACCCCCAAAGTGTGATGTTGAGGAAATCCCCACTATTGCAGAGCATTGCATCTGTGGCATCACCATGCATGCAGCTTTCCCACATTAAATGGTTTAGGTGTCAATGCGCTTTTATAATTTAATATTCACGAATGTATTATTACACCACCCCCTACGTAACGTCATTAACAACATCTCTATGTTGTTGTAACGTGGATTAGGTGAGACACTGGTCTTGAACCAAGGTCTAAAGATTCTGGGGTTGTTTCTTTAACCACTAAGCTAACTCACAGTCCTGGAGAAGTTGAACCCAAATGCAGGCAGGTAAATCAGAGATAGATCACTCAAATGTCTCTTAATGACAAGAGACAATCAACTTCACATGAGCACAATGAATGCAAACTCAAGACTGAGCAGTGAAATGTAAAACCAAGATAACTTAAATAGAGAGACAAACAAGCTCAAAATTAAACACAGGTGTGCAGGATGATTGGAAAACTAATAAGAACAGGAACTTCTGACCATAAAAGGAAAACCAAAGGGAAAATAATACCATCTAGTGGCCATAAGTCATATTGCACTTGGTTCTTACAGTTTTTGAGCCAATGTGGTTTGAAAGATGGGTGTGCAACATACTGTAGTTATTTCGGTTTCGGGAAACAGTCATGACAAGCTAGTTAATTTCTCCAATGATGCATCGTACTATGATGGTTTAGCAATGAGTTATGTTGTTGTATGGGAAATGCACCCCAGATTAGCCAGATGCCAACCTGGGCAGGTTTTGAGACATTCCCTCATTCTCAAAAACCATGAATAAAACTATACAAGCAAAAAAAAAAAAAAAAAAAAAAAAAACAAACATGTTGAGTACCCTAAAATCTTGGTCCTAAAGCAAAACCAATTGAGAACCACTGTCCTGTAAGACCAGCTTTTGAGGAAATTTGCTATTTGCTTAGCTTTCTACATATAAGTGAAGTTTCTGCCAAAATGTGGCATCTAATTTGTTTTTAAATCCAGCTGGAATATAAATTGAAAGTTATGCATTATGAGTTAATACAGTTTTTTTTTTCTACTGATCTTTTTCAAGTTATCCTGAACAATACAGTCACATTAAATTTGTTGGATCTGCAATGGTAGAATATCGATATGAAATAGACCCAACAAATGTCAGTTGTTCAGATAATTGCTCTCTTTTTGCAACAGTGCTTCTCTTATTTATCGTAGAAGGTGTAAACTGATGACTGCAGTTTGTTGCATTGCTGTTGTGCAGTATATTTTGCTCCTGGTTCAGTAATTGAATCCTCAGGAAATTACTATTCAACGTCAACCTTTCATTATTTTTTTGGTGACCTCAAATAGAACACATTATTTTTCCAAATCCAAAACTAGTGCAATTTCTTTTTTTTTTTTGGAAACGTATTTTTAATAGTATATATTGAATTTATGATGCAATCCAAAAAATTGGATAGCAGAGCAAAGAAGGTAACAAGTATGGAGCAACATACACCCCTGTGAACAAGATGAGTCATAAATATTTTTTCTTTTTGAAATAAATGTCAATGTGTATATCTGCTAGAAATTTGTCAGCTTTTAGGAATACACTGACTTTGAGGCCAACTATGATATTTAGGTATCAGAAATCACAGACAAGAAATAAAAACTCTGACTTTGATAACACTGGGTCTATAAATAACTTAAAGTTGCGGTTACATAAGCCTGAGCACCATGGTTTTGAGGTTCAGTTTACTATTTGGCAAGTTTAAGCAGGAAGGCTCATCTCCTGTACTGAGAAAAGTATGTGATCCACATTTCTTATATGTGGGAATTCATAGATGTCAGAATGTTTCTCTGGCACTGAAAATACATTATGGATAAATGGCTGGTGGTATTTTCATTTTGACACTTCATTCTGTTATTGCCTCCTCAAAGAGAAACATTTGAATATCACAGGCAAGCTAGCTGGGTATCAAGCGGGCATTTCAAGCTTTGTGTTGCCGATGTAATTTGTCATCTACACACCGTTCTTAGTGATTTTTTATTTTATTATATTTTATTTTTTTAAGAAAAGAATTGCCAGCATATGAAGACAGGGTAGACGAGAGAGTGCTTGCATATGTATTAGCTCACAGGCTTGATTTACTACAGCATAGTGAATGGAAATGGAGAAATAAAATCTCATATTTATAGACTGCATGCAAAACGTATTTATTTACCAAAGTGTCTGTCTTTTAATTTGCAGTGGAATTGCCTGATAGCATTGTCACAATATTGAATGGCTTGCTTTAACGTATCATTTGTGCTGTAGTGCCGGCATTTAGCTCTTTATTGGACTGTTTTAAAACCTCTTGGTTGGATTATCTCAAGTATTAAGTGTTTATTTTAATTGTTCTTTTCATTACCATACCCCAAGACCCAAACCTAAGCCTTGCCCCGAAGACCCAGACCAAGACTAGACCCCCTAAGACCCAGACCAAGACCAGACCTCTAGATACCCAGACCAGTACTAAACCTCCTAAGACCCACACCAATACCAGACACCCTGAAGACCCATATCAAGACCAGACCCCCTACCCAGACCAAAACCAGACCCCCTAAGACCTAGATCAATATCAGACCCCCTACGACCCAGACCAAAACTAGACCCATTGCGACCCAGATCAGTACTCGACCTCCTGAGACCCAGTCCAAATACTAAATCTCCTTAGACCTAGTCCAATTCTAGAACTCCTAAAGTACAGACCAAGACCAGACCTCCTTAGCCCCAGACCAAATACTAGACCTCCTAAGACCCAGACCAAATACTAGATCCCCAAAGACCAAGACTAATACTAGAAGGTCCAGACCAATACCTGACTCCTAAGACCAGACCCCTTAAGACAAAGACCAGACCCCCTATGACCTAGACCAATGCTAGACCCACTAAGACCCAAACCTAGACCAATACAAGCACTCCATAGGTCCAGACTGACACCAACTAGACCTCAGCCAGTACCAGTTACTCTATGAGCCAGACCCAGACCAAGACTAGTTTCCTTAAAGGCTCAGATCAAGGCTAAGACACCGGAACCAGGCTTAATTTAATGCAACATGCATTTCAATACTGACCCACTTTGTTCAGTGGCTACAGTTAGTAGCTGGAATTCTTGTGACTCCTCTGTAAAATACTGACCTGTGTTTGAGGTATCACCTCTACTATGCTGGAAATAGACTGCCTTCATATCTGAGAGTCAAGACTGTACTTTTTTGTCTGTTAGAGAAAAAAATGGCATTTAGAGAAAAAAAGACTATTAAAAATCTTTTGACAGGCTTTGATAAATGTCATGCTGCCAGATTATGTCAGTTGTCTTGAAGATGAATTTGAAGATATAATAAGGTTTATTATGCACTGTAGACTTAACTAATTTGGCCTATTGCGTTTAAACCAAATTATATTAATTTAAATCTGCTTTTAAGAAGATTACAACAAAGGATAAATAATGCATGTGCTGTATGAACCAGCCAAAATAGCCTAATATGTTGCAATACCACTAACTAACAGCCATGAAACTGCAATTACAAAACACAGACACTCTAGTCAGATGTTTAATAGATGCATTAGTAATGTAAAGCATGTCTATTTGAAACTGAATGAGAGTCATGCTCTCTTTGTGTAGACACGGTCACCTCTTAACCCAAAGAAGAATTAAGTAAAAAAAAAAACGTGACAGTTTGCAAGATAGCATACGAACATTACAGCGTTCTGAGCTATTAAGCTCACAGAGTGTCACCCAAAGGTTAATTGCAGTGACCCACATGAGAACACTTTTTGTGGATCACTTATAATGTGTTTCTCAAAAGGGTTTGTAACCAGCACTGAAAATTGCCAGTCGCAAACTTGTTTTTTGGAATGAATGAAGTGGGATTAATCGCATGAGGAACTCTGTTTGGAGTGGACCGGCATTTTTACTGGCCAATGCACAACACATCCAAAATGCAATTACCTGGGCTGGTTTTGTTGTTTTGGAGATGTACTCTCTAACCACACAGCCTCCCTTAGATATCTCCCTCACCCTATAATCCAATATTCAGCTTGAAACCAAGCAACATAGCAAACTTGGGCAGCAAACCTGAATCCAGGGACCACCGGCATGCCTGAATTATTTATGAGCTGCAGTAGTTGTATTAATGGTCTTGCAATTCATTAAAGAATACTGAATATTATGTTTTGTAAACAGATTTAAAAGGAGTTTCAAGGTTATTTTTAGGCCAAATTGACAGCGTGAATCTAGTTTGATTGATGGAACCCCCGGCTTAATAACAAAATAGGAAATTATTTTTATTTTATTTTATTTTTTTTATTTTGTTTTCTACAAATTAAATTGTATCTTGTGTGTCCTGTAACTCAAGTGAAATACCTCCACTGTGAAAAACTGTTTGGGCAGCGCATCAATATGGAAAAAGAATAACACATCTAAGGCATCAACATTACTCTTGCTCAGTTTTGAAAAATACTGTATGTACCTAATGCATTTTTCCTTTGCTGGCCAGAATGAGTCAGAGTGAGTTTGAGCAAGTTTCTTAAACTTGCATTTTCCCTTTACGTCCTTGCCGTTCACCATTTCCATTGAAATCAGTGGATTTGTTGTGCTATCTGAGCAATGTAAACTCTAGTGTGTAGGTGCCCTTCCTCTATTAACCTTGACTGTAATGTTCTCAAGCCCATCAAGCAAGGCTGCTGTGGGCCTTGAGCTTGTAGCCTCCCAATTATCAAGTATTATTATCCAGATTTGCGCATGTGCATTAACTATACAAGCTAGTTTTTCAGCCTATTCTGAGGTAAAGAAGCATAATGTGTGATACCAGTGTTGTTTGATTTTACTGCTGATTTGAAATATGTCATTTAAACATAAGCTTGGCAAACAGTTTTTTAGATTTTGGTGTTCCCCCATACAACTTGCTAAGACGGGTGGTGAGCAGTGACTGAGAGTCTTTATATGGCTTTCTCCTACCCGGTTGTCCTGGGTGGTTTCTCCTATATTAAAGCTCCAGTATGGTCTACCCTGGTCTAATGAAATTCAAATCCTACCCGGTTGTCCTAGATGGTTTCTCCTACCTGGTTTTCCTGGGTGGTTTCTCACAATGATTCCAGAGAAATTCAGAATAAATAAAATAATAACAATTTATTTGCCAGGTAGGATATAAAACATTGTTACAAGAATTCAATCAATCCCAATTTCACATATGATCAGAATAAACAAACAATAAGGTATAAGTCAGAGAAACATACTTGGCAAATAGAAACTACAAACAGCGACAGTATGGGAGATCTGAATACAGACTCCCTGAGCTCCTCTGCCATCCTTCCTTAAGTACCAAACTATTCTATTGTTGTTTCAGATGTGTATGTTTGATGTTATTTAGGATTTGGTTTACAATTTAGGGAGTTGTAAGTCGACTGTGGCATGGGGGGCGTGGTCATGTGTCGGTCTGCGGGAGAGGGAGAGCGGTAAGGCTCGTCACCTGGCTCATAGCTATCTCTAACACCTGTCTCTCATTATAGTGATGGCAGAGCGAGACTCAAAAGGCACGCCAGAGCATCAGAGAGGGAGAGAGAGTGACCGACAAGTCCAGAGACGGCCACGAATATTCTTAGTTATTATTTAATCTGTATCGACGGTTACCGTCGATTGTGTGTGTGTGAGAAATTGAGGATTAAAAGACTGACCTTGAACCTGATTTGCTGTCTCCTGACTCCTCCATTTGCCTGAACTAAGTACTTGTTACATCGACCTTTGATTGAGTAGGTCGTTTGATGTTTACAAAGAATGCACCTACTCTGCATACAGCATCTGGTCCCTGTGAGAGACTTGGGAGGGGCATGCCCCGGATAGAATACAGTATTTTACTAAGTTCTTAAATCTTACTTGTGATTTGACTTTGCTGAAAGGGAATGAGACTGTTTTACCAGTTGCACTGAGACCTCTTGAATGATACCAAACATGTATGATCAGAAAACCTTTTACATTACAGAACAGGATTAGTCATAACTTAGTTTTTGGTGTCCTTAAAGTGACCTGAGGTGAGAGAGAGAGAGAGGGCAGATGTGAGGTTTGTGTTTTATGGTCCTTAAAAAGTAGGGTGTGTTGTCTCAGGTGGAGATGCTCTTCTGTGTGAGAGTTTTATGACGTTGGCTCTCACAGAGCTTTTGGGGTGTACAAGAGCATTCCAAAGATGGCCGCCAGTGGACTGACTTGCTAGAAAGGCTTTGGTTGGACTAAATTGTGTGGCATGCAGAGAAGCTGCCTGTGTAGAGTGTTCCAAATTAGTCATTTATTAGGTTCCATTTCAGTTAGGATGCCGCCTTAGGGGCTTTTCAAACTAATGTGGCCACCCGCGCAGGTTTTCAGTTGTTTTTCTATGTAAATATGTGCTAGATAGACGTGTTTGACCATCAGCAGCCACACGTTGCTGTTTTATTCAGTATCTTGTTAATGAGCACCGTGTTTTTTAGATGTCATGTCAAGTTTAAAAAGACATCAAATTTCAAGACACCTGCGTTCCCTTACAAAGATCGAGAGTTCGCTGCAAATTTGCCACAAATTTAGCAAATGAGCTTTGTGGCAAACTTGCGGCAAATTGTCCATTGTTGCCAAAAGTTTGCTGCAGGTTCACCACTACTGGTGAAGAGCTGCAAACTTCTGTTAACCATAGCGGCGAATCACAAGCTCATTTGCTTGTGAAAATAACGAGTGGCAAATTTGCGGAAAGTTTGCAGCTAATTTGCCAGAACTCTAGATGTTTTGTAAGGGTTCTGTTCTATTCGTTGCACTGCCTCAAACTTATTTTAGCACAAGAACTTGTACGGTCTGAATGAACCTTTAGAAGGCTGCTGCCTGTACTGTAGATAGTAGACAGCAAAGCAGCTCACTTGGTTTTTGGAACAGAACTAAAGTGTCCTTTGAGAGTTTCACAAGTTTTGAACAGATTCTAATAGCTTCAGAGTGGCAGAGACACATGCTAAAGATCTTAAGTCCATTGTAGATTTTAAGAAGTCTCTGTAAAGTAGCCTATGAACCCCAGTTAAGATATAGACATTTTTATCTTATGGAGCTTCCAAATCTCCTTCATTTCATACTTATAATGTTCAATACTTGTCAAAATAAATAATTTACACAACAAAAACTCTTTAGGGGTTTCTACTGTAAATTAAGTCAGTTGTCTTTCCTCAGGGTGAGGGGGGTATTGTTGGTTCCCTTGTTCTGGATGGTTCAAATGGTAGCAAGGTGAGTCTTAATGGATAAATGCTGTTTAATAAATGCTTAAAAGGGTAGTTCACCCAAAAATGAATTTATGTCATAGTTTACTCACTCTCGTGTTGTTCCTAAACAATTCTTTACCCTGGGGAACAGAATGTTAGTCTCAGTCACCATTCACTTCCATTACATATTTATTTTTATTTTCCATACAATGAAAGTGAATGGTAACTAAGGCAAACATTCTGCCTTACATCTCCATTTGTGTTCCACGGAAAAAAGGAAGTCATAGGAGTTCGAAACAACATGAGAGTGACTGAGATGAGAGAAGTTTCATTTTTGAGTGAACTACCTCTAAAAGAGAGGAGAGGGAATCCAGAACACTTTTAATAATATCTTGGAAGTGGCTTCCAAATAGCTTGTCTGTCACTAGTCTGAATGTGGTGCTTCACATAGAGGTCCAATAACAGTATTCAGGTTGCCATTCTCCTCTGTACAGCATGTTTGAGGATGTGATGTATGAAAGAGTCAATTTTCTCTACCCATGGAACTTCACCAGCCACATATAAATCGGCTAGAAAGGTTTATTTTATTCTGCTGTGCCTTTAGAGTCATGAAATCAGATTACACAGTGGGATGTCTTCCATCAATTGGTTGGGATTAGATGGTGACAGAACAATGGGGCTCCACATGCTTTGTACTGGACACTGGAGTGAGCTGTTCACCTCTGGACTGTTAGTATGAGAGTTACTGTGTGTGGAGAAAAGGCTTTAAATGAAAGGAATTACTTCTAGGAGGTCATGCTGGAAACAACAGCTGAGGACTGGAACTGCTGTAGCTACTAGATAGGCTATACAATCAGTTTTGCAGATTCTGAAGGAAAAGAATTTAGGAGTTTAGGTTGTCACACTAATATACAAATAACACAGTATAAATATATTATTACAATATATATAATTATATTGAAATTCCTCTTTTCTTTTTAGAACTTAAACACACAAACTAATGCATATTTGCATAGTCATGCTTCTCACATGGTATAGCTTGGAAACCATTGGTACTCTGTGTCTGGATTTTAAATTGGCAATCATCTGCATTCATATTCATGTATATGTAAGTAAATTGCTGCAGGCAGATGGACAATTTAACATGCTGTAATTGAGAATGTCCAGTTCTTAATTGTCTCACCGTTATCAGGCTAACGAACACACAACTGGTGGGAAGAGAGTGTGAGATATATATAGAGATTTTTTCTTTCACCCCTGGAGAGTGAGGGGGCATATACTTTGTGAATTAAAGGGATAGTTCATCTAAAAAGGAAAATTATCCCAGATGTGTATGACTTTCTTCTGCAGAACACAAATGATACTCCAAAAAGCTGTAGAGATTGACTGAGCAGGGAGGAGAATTTAAAGTAAAAAAGGACTTAAATATTTATCTTTTTCTTCATATCGCTTCTAAAGATATGCATTTAACCACTGGAGTCATATGGATTACTTTTATGCTTATGTGATTTTTTTTGGAGCTTCAAAATGTTAGCACCCATTCACTTGCATTTTGACCTACAGAGCTGAGATATTTTGTAAAAATCTTTATTTGAGTTCTGCAGAAGAAAGACAGTCATACACAACCGGGATGGCATGAGGGTGAGTAAATCATGAGAGAATTTTCATTTTTGGGTGAACTGTTCCTTTAAGGAGAGTGAACTGTAATTATGACTGGATAAAGACCCACTAAAGAACCACTTTTGTTATGACTAATGAGGTTCAATAAGCTGTTTTAGAAAATGTATATACAGAAGGTATAGCTTAAAGTGAAGAAAGAAAGTGTGACATATAGCATTGAATTACAAATACTTTAAATTCCAATTCAATTTCAGAATTCAAATTGAGGTTGCTAACAGGATGCAGAATTGTAATTCAAATTTGAATTGAAGGAAATACATTTAAAATGAAATTAAATGAAAAAGAAATTCAGCCGATAAGTGTAGTATTTCATTTTTCTGGATGCATTACCCAAAAACATTTTGTCATACATGAAACATGGGGTATTTCCACAGACGTTCGATGATGTCTGTCCTTTAATTTGTATTTCATTTAAAATGTGTAAAAAAATAAAAAATAAATGAGATTAGTAACTTTCATGTTATGGACCATGCTAGAAGCACACTTCATTTAAAATTACTCTCTATATATTGTATAATCAATAGATTCTAATTTTGATGTAAGTATTTTTATAAATGTATTTAATAATAATTTTGTGTGGAAATTTTGTAATGATGTATGATAAAATCTTTCTGATGGCTGTGTTAATTCTTTCGACAGTATTGAACTTAGTTTAGAGAAATAAATCTAATCAGATGAGTAAAAATCTATTCTACATAATAGGGAATAAATAGGCATAATTAGTCCAAATTAATAATGTAATTGTTGTTTTGTCCAGAAAACTTGTTTGACTACAGAGGTGGTTTGTTTTAAATTTTTTGAATTGCAATTCATTAAATTCCTCTTCCACTCATTCCAACATCCTGAGAGGCGTGGCCAATTCAATTCAAATTCCAGATTATGAATTAAAAAGGGGCCAATTCTCAACAAAGAAGAGATGCATACTTCCATTGGAAGTCTTTATTACACAGTTCTGTGGAAACAGAACCCAAGTTGTGTGGATTGGATCTCCAGTGATTCAAACTTAACATAGTTGTTGTGACATGTTGTACTGTAGAATGAAATGCTTAGCAAGGTGCACATATTTTCGCTCATTTACACTACTGTCACACATTAGTGTTTCATGAGGTCCAACATTGAGCTGTCAGCCTCACCTGCTATAATGTGACGCTTATCCTTAGTATGGTTGTTTATTTGCTGCATGTTTGGATGATTTAAATGGTAATTGCATGAAAATATTGCCAGAAGCCAGTCATACATTTTACTTAACTTTCTATAATGAGCATAGCCCAGATAATTTGGTCATGGAAGATCTTGATGAGCAGTTTTAAATTCATATTGAAATTCTTGCGTTTTGATTGCAGACTTGGTATCTTGGCAAATCTGAGTACAGTTTGTGACATTGTAGATCTCTTCTAAACCTGTAGAGCAGAAGCGTGAAATTACGGAATTTTTGCTCCAGAGAATATCTCAGAAGCAGGAGACTGAAACAAATGTTCCATTTAATCTCATTTTAAAAAATTGTTTTGTTTAGGTCTACAGCTGTGTTTTTAGTCCATGGATAAAATGAAATACACGCACATACACAAAAGTCACATCAAGCAAAGACTTCAGGCTGTGATGATTTATTTAATTTTTTTTTATTTTTTTTTATTATTATTATTTTCCTAATTAAGCCTACAGAGGGAAAACATTCTGCTTTTATTTGTTTTAGTGTTATGGGGAGTTCTTCAGGGGAATTGCTTATTGAAAATGTACATGTGCGTATTTTTGGTTAATGTTGCAAGACTTAAAAACTTGGAATTGGATTAGTAAGCATCCCCTAAATTATAAAATTATGTGTGATCCTTTGAATGAAGAACATTTGGAACAAAATATAATTTGTAAAAGTTTTGGCATTACACAGAGTTAAAGGTACATTATAAAATCAGAATAAATGATAAAATAACACTCTTTCATTAAGATATCAATCATTTATTAGGTTAATAAAGCAATAACTTGTAATGCATTTTTATTTTGCACAAATATTTAATGCAGGACATACATTTCCTCTAAATGAGATCCAAAAATTCCAACATGAACAATAAAATAAAATAAAAATAAATAATAATAATAATTATTAATTTAAATACAGTGACACCTATTTTAATAAAAATGATATCATACTGTCATGATTGTGTATATATATATATATATATATATATATATATATATATATATATATATATATATATTAGATAGATATACACGGGCTTGGGGAGTAACGGATTACTTGTAACAATGTTAGGTAATCAGGATACAAAAATAGGTAACTGTAATCCGTTACAGTTACATAAAACCCATCATAATCAGATTGCAGTTACATAAAAAAAAATTGGATTACTGTCAGGATTACAAGTTTTAATTTCTGACAAAAGAAATAGTGAATTTTCCTGACATAAAGTGATACTGACAGCTGTTAGATGCGAGTATTCTCTCATGACTCACTTGAGTCAGGAGTGCCTCCTACTGTCGCATGCGCAAATAACACCTGTCTCACATCAGCACTCCGCTCTCAAGGCAAACAGCTGCTTAATCGTGATGGCCACGGAAGAACATGCATTATTTTCTTGGAAATTCCAACATTATTCGCTCTTTAAAAGAGATAAGTGAAACAACATTAAAGTTCAGTGGAATTTATGCCTTCCAGCTGTGAAGATACTCTCATTATCCAAGGACCTGAGAATTTGAAGGTAATAAGAGCCACACAGAAATCATATTAGCTAGGTTAGCTCAAATTAGTTAATATTGAAATGTGTTAAAATGAGTTAGCCTTAGTGCTCAAAGAAATCCGTGGCCCTCATCATTTGGCAGGAGCAGCAATATCTGACAATACTGACACGATTTGCACATCATTTCTGGTACGGCATAGAAATCCCCTGGTTTGCATGGTTGCAAATGCGAACTGTACTATATTAGCCAGGACGTCCTGTATGTTGTTCCGCTCCATATTGAAGCTGAAAAAATGACTCCTCCCCCAGGTGAACGGTACTTAAACCTTAATCATTTAAGAAAAAAACACGTTTTGAATACAACAACAATACAATAATCAACTGAAAAAATAGAAAACCTGCTATGACTTTCTCTCCTTTTTCAACTCTCGTGACTTTGCATCCCTGATAATTATTAACAAATCCAAATTGTGGGGGCTGGGTAGCTCAGCAAGTAAAGACGCTGACTAACACACCTGGAGTCGCAAGTTCAAATCCAGGGTGTGCTGAGTGACTCCAGTCAGGCTTCCTAAGCAACCAATTGGCCCGGTTGCTAGGGTGGGTAGGGTCACGTTGGGTTAACCTCCTCGTGGTTGCTATAATGTGGTTCTCACTTTCAGTGGGGCACGTGATGAGTTGTGCGTGGATGCCGCTGAGAATGGCGTGAGCCTCCACACGCGCTAGGTATCCGCGGTTACGTGATCAACAAGCCATGTGATAAAATGTGCAGATTGACGGTCTCAGATTTGGAGGGAACTGAGAATCGTCCTCCGCCACCTGGATTGAGGTGAGTCACTACGCCACCATGAGGACTTAGAGCGCATTGGGAATTGTGCATTCCAAATTGGGGAGAAAAGGGGAGACAAAAAAACAAAAACAAATCCAAATTGTACACATAAATACCTAATTAATTGAAAATGTGTTTTAAGTTCTTAGGAAAGAAAGTTTCCTGGGTGAGGGAGACATTATGGCAAATGTAACATGTTCAACACTTATAGTAATTAGGAATATGTAATGTATTTAATATTTAAATGTATTCTTTTAAACAAGATTTTGTTTTCTTTTTGGAATCAAAACCTTTTTCCCCTTTAAAATCCTCCTTAAACAGAAACATAGAAATCAGACATAAACTGTTAGCTGGTGATGTTTGACTTGGATCATGAGCAAGCAGAGGAAAGACACTCTCCAGCATTTAATTATGACAATAATAACGATGATGATGATGATGATGATGATGATAACGTGTGATCTACCTATTGAATACAGTCTGAAGTTAATGAATAGTTCATATTACATTTGCCTATACACACTAACTGCAATACCTGGTAGAATTACACTTTGCAGTGTTTTTGAATCTGAGGTATATCCTGTCAGATTTAGTTTAATGTTAACCAAGACATAATTCAGTGCATCTGTTCTGATTATATTTGCTTTATGAGAATATTTATTTTTTCTGTAGCTGAAAGAGAACTCACCTAATTTCTTTAAACATACTGAGTTGTTCTACATTAACAGCTCATTTTCTGTTTTCTTGATAGGGTGCAGAGTCCATTTGGTAATACCAAAATGTTACCATGGTACTGCCACAGTACTTTTTTGATAGGAAATGCTTTTACCTACTTCCCCATATATAGTTTTAATAGCTTTATTTCAGCACAAAGCAGTTTGGCACATAGCAGATTCCTGACATAATACTTTTTTTTAATTATTTATTTAAAAAATGTGTTTATAATGGATCAGACGAGAAACTTCAAGCAGTTGCTATCTGTTATTTTGAAGACTGTCATTGTTTTCTGCAGTTAGGGACAGTGGCAAGGGTACAGTGAGCCTATCCTTGATTACATTGCTGTGGTGACAGGCAGGTTTATAGCACTCCTGACAGATTTACCTATTCTTTTGGGGTGTGTTTAGAGTGTGCGGCATCCCATGTCTTCCAAGTGGCCATCAAAGTGGCTCAGAAACACCCAGTGCGGCTGGTTCTGATCACGCTTCGATGTGAAAATAAACTGCTTTTGCCAGACTGCCATGCTCTGGATGAATTATAGTATAGTTGGGAGGGAGGTTAGAGAGTTCATCGTAAGCAGCAACTTTCTTGCGTGATTTCGCTCATTCCTAAGTGATGGAGTCAGCTTTAAAGGAACACAATTATGTGTTGTAATGAACTCAACATGCTTGTGTATGAAAACATGCTATAGATTACATTTTGAGTGATGCTGTTTGTCAGTTTTTGTTTATATCACCATGTGATGAAATATGTTGCTTTAGGAGGGCCTTCCTCTTTTTTTTCTTCACCTAAATCTCATGTAGGAACCACCAAGTTTCAAGTTTGAGTCTCTTTAGGCAAGGCACGTCAATTTTCTGAATTTTCGTAATTCATTTTCATTATGTTAACATTAATACTGTGAATATGTGCACAAAGGTATTTTTTAAGCTTAACTTAAAATATAGCTGTACTTAAAGGTGCAATATGTACATTTTCATGTAATATTTGCCTCTTGTTTGCCAATGTGTGAACGGCTTGTAATGCAACTTAAAAAATTAGCCCTTCCTGGACTTCCTAGGTTGCCTATTAAAGCCTGTAGACTGAGTTTCATGCGAAGGGAGTGGGTCGCTTTTGCCAGGAAAATCCTGAGAGCCTTGCCTCAGTAAGAGCTTCTCTTCCGCTATTCAACAGCAACAACAAACTGCAACACTAGGTAACGTTATCTTAGAGATGGAATCCAGCAAACGTCCAGCTCCCAGCACAACACCGACTCCTACACAAACTCCGAGTAATTCTACTGAATCCCATCTGGCTAAGCGGGAACGTGATCGTGGTCGAGCGAAAAACTAGAGTGAACATCGGCAGGGCATTTGATTCCTGGAGGGACTTTCGTTTGGTTTTGGGGATCAAAACCGACCCTGAATTGGCGTTCTTCTTATTGGACAGGTAAGCTTACATAACTGCAAACCATGTGAAATATAGTGCCATGAGGCTACTAATAGTCAGGTTTATGTCAATGTTAATCTGAAATTATTCAGCAAGGTAAACAACAATAATACATAAAATGAATGCTAGACAATGTTCAAGATAATGCAAAATGCTCCATTCATTAGTGTAATGTAACTTGGTTATACAGAAAACATATACATTCTATTATTATAAAACAATAGCGCATCGATATATCAAAATGCAGCTGAATCTCATATACTACACCTTTAAAGACTTAAAATAAAGCTCAGACATAAATATACTTAAAGCTAATGTATTAAACCTTTTCTGTCTTAAAATACTTTCTTCTATCCAAGCTTAATATGCAGAGACAACTAGTAATAAGCCTTTCTTAGGTTATTTTTCTCGAAAACTGTAAGCACTGACTTTCTGTGGCACTTTCTGTGTGAAGATTTCTCTGTTTGTTTAGAGCATCCTGCTTAGAGCCTCCCCAACAACGTTACTCAACCAATGACATGATTTGGGGGTGGGACTATCTCTTTGTTTGACCAACGGCAGATAGAGGGGGGTATTCAGAAAGCTGTTTTGAAAACAAAGTTTATTTTTGCAATTCCGTTTGGTGGACCTATTGTCGCAGAAATGACCTACTTCAGCTCTAGCATATCAAAATATTGGGATATTCCTTCAGTAATACGTTTTCAGTCTGCAGTAATACAATGCTTTTATATTAAATATTAATTTAATTGAGTTATGCATCAGCAAAATATAATTTGTATTATATGTATTTTATTTTGTACATTAAACATTATTTCGGACATTACTTTTGGCTATAAACTTTGAATGAAACATGCAGTGTGTACTACTCGAGTAATTACTAAACACATGTTGAAATTGATTTATCAATAGCCGGTAAGCTTAATCTTTTAAATTATTTAACGACAATTAAAAAAGTTGGCATTTCAATGCATTCTTCTTTATTCTCTGATGCTTTATGGCAGATTTAACGTACTCGATTTCACCTACTGTACTTTGTAAATGGTTCGTTCTTGGAAAAACTGTATCAAATGTTATCATCTCTTCACATCTTTTCATATTTTGCCATGGAATGATCATTTTATACCAGTGTTGTAAACTGTTGTAAAAGATTACTTAGCAGAGGCAGACATGTTTGGTGTGATGGTATTTACATGATGTCAGTGTGAGAGTTACAACTTATTAAGAATGTGAGTGCGTAAAATCAGATATGGAACACAAAGAATACTTTGACATTTTCTGGGGAAAATACTTACAGTGATGAATAGCCATTTCATGCACTTGATTGGCAGATGCATTGTAGATAACAACGGGCAAGACTTACAGAGTAACTCTGTCTGATAGAAGGCCCACTTCAATGAATATGTCAGAACAGATAACTATCTTAAAAGATGCACAAAGCTACCGCCAGACTGTTGTATGAAAATCAGCTTCATTTTATGAATATAATGGGGGCATTTTTCAAACTTCCATCATTAAATACGATTGCCCTTGATGTTGAAATGTCAAAGAGTTTCCAGGCTTTCCATTGCTACAAAGTCCTTACAAATCACAGATTAATTGTAGTGCAAGAGTCAGCACCAGCTCTCTATAGCCTTGTTTTGTATGTTAAATGCAGACAGGCAAACTACCCGAGTGCTTGTAATGTACACTGATGTTGTTGTTCTACATTTAGATATTTGTTCATGTTCAAATGTACATAAGCAAAGATGACAGAGACTCTGGATTCTGGCTACGGATGACGTACATTTTTTTTGAATGTGCAGGCCTAGGGGATGGGGAATGTAATAATTTAACTATTCTGGGCCTCGTTTCCCAAAACCATCGTAAGACTAAGTAGATCGTAGAATCAATATTATGATTCATCTTAGTTTTGCGGCTCATTTCCCAAAGCCATCGTAACTTAAAGGAAAAAATTTAAACGGGTGCCAGCACTTTGATGGTCCAAAAGTCACATTTAGGCAGCATAAAAGTAATCCCCACGACTCCAGTCGATCAGTGAATGTCTTCTGAAGCAAATTGATACATGTGTGTAAAAAGAAATAGATAATTAAAACATTAACTTTTAAATAGCGCTTCCTGCCAGCAGTTGATGCAATACGTAGCTGTCGCGTGACGTAAGCGCATTGGCAAGTTCACGCGAGAATTTGGAAGCGGTGTTTCCAAAGAACGAAGAACGCATGTCATGCGAGAGTTCGGCCATTTCAAACAGCATCAGAGCCCTGGACGGAAGCTCCGATTTAAAGTTAAAAACATTTTAATTATCGACTTGTTTCTTGCATAAACCTAGCGGTTCGCTTCAGAAGACATTCATTGATTGACTGGAGTCGTGTGGATTACTTTTATGCTGCCTAAATGTGACTTTTGGACAGTAAAATTGCTGGCACCCATTTACTTGCATTAAAAAGAGCTGACAGAGTTCTATCTTCTTCTAAAAATCTTAATTTGGGTTCTGTTGAAGAGAGACAGTCATACACATCAGGGATGGCATCAGGGTAAGTGAAAAATGAGAGAATTTTCATTTTTGGGTGAACTATTCCTTTAAGTAGTACTTGAAAATTCTTGTAGATTTACAAGTGTTTAGGAGTAATTGTACGGGCTAAAAGCATCGTTAGGACATAGACTTATGCAGACACCTGCAGGACAATCGTGAAATTGCACTTTAGGAAATTTAAAAACCTACAGTATCGTTACACTTTATGCTGAGACTTTAATATCTTGATACCTGCTTTATTTTTATTTTCTCTTTATTTAGAGAGAAAAAAAGTAAATGACTTGCTGCCGTGCATTAAAATCGTCCGTATATTGGCTCATCATCCTCGTCTCCTCTTCCTCTCTTGACACCCAAGGACGCTCTTTCCTGCACCACACGTTGAGTAGCACCGCACGTTGTGTAGCATTGCTGTTGGCATTATCACTTTTGGGATTAACGAGCAGACCTCTGCTTTATTGGTGAATGTCCCTAAAGTGCATCTTCCACACATCTCCTTATTTTGCACTACGCAATAAAAAAATAAAAGTCTGGGTTACAGTGAGGCACTTACAATGGAAGTGAATGTGGTCATTTTTTTAATGGTAAAATACTCACTTTTTCAAAATTATATCCACAAGACATAAACCATTTGCATGTAAACATGATTTTAGCGGGATAAAATTGCTTACTAGCCTTTTCTGTGTAAAGCTATAGCCAATTTTACAACTTTGGTGCCATTACAATGTAATTGTGAGATTTTTGAATCTTTTTGACATATTCAAACAGGTAACTGGTGACTGTTTTTCAACCAGTTCAAACCAAGATTATTCTGAGACTAATTTGTGAGTCTTTTTGACCAATTCAAACCAATAATTCATTACTTATGGCTCTTTTTGACTGATTTAAACCAGGAACACATAATTTTGGGACTGATTTGTGACTTTTTTTGACTGGTTCAAACCAGTAAAGCATGATTTTAAAAGTGATTCATGGGTCTTTTTGATGATTCAAATCATTAACTCACCATTGGTGAGATGTTTTGACCGATTCTAACCAACAGCTCATTATTTGTGACTCTATTTGACTGATTCAAAGCGAAAGCTCAGAAGATCGAGACTGATATGTGAGTCTTTTTCACCAATTCAAACTGATAACTCATGATTTTGAGGCAGATTTGTGAGTCTTTTTTACTAAATCAAACTGATATCTCATGAGTTAAGACTGATTTGGAAGTCTTTTTGACCGATTCATTAAAAAGAGCCAGCTCATAAGAGACTAAACAGCAACTGCTGTACATTTGTTTCTGCTTGCAACCAGTGAAGACAACGCAATACAATGATAAAAATGGTTCTAGTTACCAGACCCTGATGATGTGTGTGTTCTTATGTGTTGTGAATGGTTACTTTGATTGCCAGGGTGAAAAGGGAGCTGCTGGTGGGCCTGGTCCTACGGGATTACCTAGAAAATATGTAAGAAACCTAATTAATCTGCTACGCCTCCAGACATTTGGCATGAGTCACAGAGACTGACCACCTTGAGTCAATACATTCTAATGGCTGACTAATTTAAGTCTTTTAAAGTCAATACCTGATATCTGAGGCCCTCAGGGGTTACATGAGAACGCAGAATGGAATGTGCATGATGGTGTGTATCATTTGTCCGATGTGAGGCCGTTGAGACACTCAAAGCACTACATGGTGTGTAAGAGTTGAACATGAAAGGTTATGTATAGCGTTACTATAGATGTCATATGTAAAACATGAATGCAAAAGCTTTATGTTTAGATTGCTTAATTAGTAGAGAAAGCTGTTATAGTTTGCATATGATGTACTTGAAAATGCATATTTAAAATTTTAGTTTTAACAATAAGTCTTATGATTGCAGTTGAAAATGGTCTATTCTGAAGCAGCCAGTCATGTTTTTGCTATGAAAGTTTGTTTCATTGGTTATCCTCCTGAGCTTCTTCAAACGTTTGTAGCATTGAATCGCTGAGCAAATGGAAACTCACAAAAAGCATTTCCTGGCATAAGCCCCTCGGCATTCGTGGGCCAGCGCTCCAGATATCTCTGTTACTCTACTGGATCTTGTTGCAGATATTTGAAGGCTTGCCATTCAACATATCAACAGTTCTCATTTCTTAAAACACACACACCTCTTGAGACAGACACTATTTGGTTTTTTCTGATATTAATTTGAATGTTATTCTAACCAAAAGTTGGAAAACTAACCCAGAAGTGCGGAAACTGCTTGCTTCAAATTAAACATAGGTTTGTATTTGATATGAGTCAAAGTGTTTGTTTTTTGGATGGTTTATTGTGTCTGTGAGTGTGTGATATGTCTTTAAACAAATCTGCATGTGCACTGTATGGCCAAAATGATTTGAACACCTGAACACCACACTAATATGTGCTTTTTGAAGATTTTATATCAAAACAATAGGCATTAGTAAGGAATTGGTCCTCTATTTGCTGCTACAACAGCTTTCACTCTTCTGGGAAGGTTTTCCAATAGATGTGGGGAAATTGCTCAGGCATTTGCTCCCATTCAGATACAAAAGCCTTGATGTTGGGTGATGGGGTCTTCCTCACAATCAGCATTCCAGTTCATGGCAAAGGTGTCCAATTGGGTTCAGGTTTAGGATTTGTGCAGGCCAGTCAAGTTCTTCCACATCAGATTCAGTAAACTATTTGTGCACAGGGGTAGAAAATGGCCCCATTCTACTTAAAATGTTTATCGAAAGTAGTTGCATGGCTGTATGCTTGATTGTATGCACCTACTAGAAGTGCTGAGTGCAACTGAAATAGCCAAACCTGTTATTTAGAAGGGGTTGTCCACATACTTCTAGCTATGTAGTGTATCTCTGTGTGTCTACCCGCCCTGGTAAAAAGCCAGATTGTATTATGACCTGGCATCTACTGCAGCCAGCACGTGCTGTGTGGTACATAATTATCAGGCAAGTGAGCAGAAACCCCTGCAGCATTTTGACCTGAGAGAACGTGAGAGGGACACTGCCCTAATTTCACCCATCCTCCACCTCTCCTCTCCTCTTGTATTGCCCAGAGCAAGTAGAGGCTAACTGTGGACTCTGCCTCTCTGTCCTCACTCCTGTGGGCCTGGAGCTCAGTTTAAGTCACCCTTAAAAGTGGCAGATGCAACTGTGTGGACTGTGTCTGCTCTTGGGGAGGCGGGACAACAAAAGAAAGGTGTGCTGGTTCCCTGATGGAGTCATTTAGATGCTGCCAAAAGCAGAGTGGGGGTGCTCTCTTTGAACATAATTTAAATGCAGCCTCAGTGTAACCTCTATAACGCCGTCCCAGTGTGAGCTCCTCTTCCACCTGCATTTTCACAGTACTGTGATCTTGATCAAGTTCAAGTGCCAACTCTTACATGCTTCTATCTTTGACTCAGTCTGGTGCCGAAGAGATAGCTGTTCAGAGAAAGAACAGTTTGTTGGATTAAGGCTATGTTCAGAGTTCTACTGCAGGGTTCATCCAGGGTTTTCCAGGCCTGGATAAGTCTTGGAAATTTCTAATAAATTTAGATTTTTTTTAGTTATGCTGTCCTCTAAAATGTTTCATTTTCAAAATATAAAATATTTCATAATTGTGTTAGAGTAAAACTTGCAAGCCATAGTGATGTCTGATTTGTGAGTGAGTTCTTTTCCACAAGCCAGTTCAGAAATTGGTGAATTTTAATTATATTCAAAAATTATTATCGTGTTATCACCAATGACAGGAAAGGTAATGAAATCAAATGGTCAAAAAATATAGGACTCTTACCACTTCAACAAATTCTGCGCATTATAAAATGGTTATTGCCGACTCTAAATTCTGATTTAGGGCGTTTTTCCACTTGGCTCGTTTGGAGTAAAATGGCCCTTTGTTCGGATAGGCATATACTGTACAGTATGAACACGGCAATTGCACTTTGATCCGCACCAAAACAATCGGTCCGAGACCACCTGGGCGAGGAAGTAGGAACAAAGCAAATGAGCTACAGGTCTGAAAATGCAGCATCACATCATGAAGCATTTCTAAAATGCTAATAAACTTACACCTGTGACCTGTATTAATGTGGCAAATTGACACGTTGCAACCATAAACAGCCTATAGTTACAATAATAAATTGTATTAATTGGCTGAAGAATTGTTTATTCCAATTATTATTAATTAAAAATGTATTTTTTGATATTGCATATTTTACCACAACCACTTGTGGTTTATTACTTAAGTATGCTCTGTCTTCTATTTTTTAAAATGTGTCTACTATTTTTTTCAATTTTTAAATGTGAGTGGTGTCTGATTATTACTTTGGAAGTACAATAAAAAGGATAATTTTGCATATGCAATGAAATTACTTTCATTTCGGTTCATTAGTTACACTAAAAATGTAAAGTGTGTTGCTTTGTGTGATACATTATTCAGCAGAGTGTTCTTTGTTGTATACTGCACATTTTGCAGCCTGGTCTCATTAAATTTACCTGAGCGCTGCAAGGTTTTTGCAAAACTGGAATTACGTGCTTCATTACATATTTGGCTGCAGTTTCTAAATGAAATGTCCAGCGGGGGGTGCCAAAACCGAGCAAAATGAGGTTGTAATCAGACATGGTTTTTAAGGTGAATTTTAGATGGAGGTTTTAATAAGTAAAACGTACCTCCCTTACCTAAAACTTTACCCTAAACCTGACCAATAGTGTCCGAAAAGGTAAATGAGAAAACAGACATCCTTACCCTTAACAAACACCTAACTGATAGTGTTTTAAAATGCAAATTAAAAAAAAAAAAAAAAAAAAAAAAAAAACATTTACCGAAGCAACCATGTAATTTCATGTCGCCACTATGCCACTTTCACATTCATGCATTTTAGGCTGGACTCAATACATGGTCAGTGAGTCCAAAGTCCAACACTCTATCAGGTGAGCTACCAAGCAAGTTAATGATTTAGGAATAAGTTTGTACATGTAGGTAAGTTTGTAATAAAAGTGTTAAAATGTATGGTGTGGCAAGGAGGAGGGTGGGGCCGGGCCGTGATAACGCACGCCCAGCCCCCAATCTGGCTAATCAAGCCAATGAGAGGGATAAAGGCCGCCGGAGGCGGCAGTTCGGGAGAGAGAGAGCTACAGGCAGCTGCCCTGTATGTGTTTATGTTTTTGTGTTTAAGTTTATTAAATATTACTTTGATGCTTCATCCGGTTCTCGCGTCCTCCTTTCCCTTTTACCCCGGTACATATGGTTTTTCAAATCATGCGTTAAAGTATTTCGATATCATAACATAACGGGGGGTGAGTAACAGAGTGAAAAGGATTTTATAATATCAAAATCAGCAATTTTGTTCATGATTTCTCTGACAATGAGTAAAAGGCTCAGTTGTTGTAGTGCCTCTCGTATTCATTTCACCAGAAAACTGCAGCGAAACATAAAAAGCGGCATGTAAAAGTCGGTTTGCAAAAATGTATATAGAGTATCATTCTATGAGACCAGGTTGACATTTTGCCAATTGTAGTAGGTCATCCAGGTTGTCCATGCATCAAGAAGAGTAGCATTTTAGTATGATTTTTTGGACATAGCTTCAGATCCATCAGTTCTCCCTGAAACTTTGTTTAGTGCTTTTTGAAACTGGCTCTTGTTTGAAATTCATGTTTCCCATCCCTGTTGCTTAATGTATGATTTAATGTTTTACAAAGTCCAGGCTTCTTTTCAAAAGAATATATACAGAATCATATTCCAGGAGAGCAGGAGTCTATAAACTTTAGAGTCCATTTCAGATCCTTACAGGAGTTCTATCTTACTTTTTTTGTTTAATAATATTTAAACATCACGTACATCATAAGTACATCAAGCATTTCAAAAGATCACAGAAAAATTGATTCTTCATAAAATTATCCATATAAAGGGATAATTCACCTAAAAAGTAAAATTCTCTCATAATGTACTGAAACTTTAGTCGTTACAAACCCAAATGACATATTTTCTTTTGTGGAACACAAAAATAGAAGATTAACAAAACCTTGCTAAACATGCATGCCACTCTTTTCCGTACAAAAAAAGGTAACCAGGGGCTGTCAAGGTTCAGAAAGGACAAAAAAGCTTAAAAGGTGAGGTGTGTCAGTGTTAAATAATTTCTCCTATCCCATCTTAATACAGGTGCATCTCAATAAATTAGAATGTTGTGGAAAAGTTCATTTATTTCAGTAATTCAGCTCAAATTGTGAAACTCCTGTATTAAAGAAATTCAATGCACACAGACTGAAGTAGTTTAAGTCTTTGGTTCTTTTAATTGTGATGATTTTGGCTCACATTTAACAAAAACCCACCAATTCACTATCTCAAAAAATTAGAATATAGTGACATGCCAATCAGCTAATCAACTCAAAACACCTGCAAAGGTTTCCTAAGCCTTCAAAATGGTCTCTCAGTTTGGTTCACTAGGCTACACAATCATGGGGAAGACTGCTGATCTGACAGTTGTCCAGAAGACAATCATTGACACCCTTCACAAGGAGGGTAAGCCACAAACATTCATTGCCAAAGAAGCTGGCTGTTCACAGAGTGCTGTATCCAAGCATGTTAACAGAAAGTTGAGTGGAAGGAAAAAGTGTGGAAGAAAAAGATGCACAACCAACCGAGAGAACCGCAGCCTTATGAGGATTGTCAAGCAAAATCGATTCAAGAATTTGGGTGAACTTCACAAGGAATGGACTGAGGCTGGGGTCAAGGCATCAAGAGCCACCACACACAGACGTGTCAAGGAATTTGGCTACAGTTGTCGTATTCCTCTTGTTAAGCCACTGCTGAACCACAAACAACATCAGATGCGTCTTACCTGGGCTAAGGAGAAGAAGAACTGGAGTGTTGCCCAGTGGTCCAAAGTCCTCTTTTCAGATGAGAGCAAGTTTTGTATTTCATTTGGAAACCAAGGTCCTAGAGTCTGGAGGAAGGGTGAAGAAGCTCATAGCCCAAGTTGCTTGAAGTCCAGTGTTAAGTTTCTACAGTCTGTGATGATTTGGGGTGCAATGTCATCTGCTGGTGTTGGTCCATTGTGTTTTTTGAAAACCAAAGTCACTGCACCCGTTTACCAAGAAATTTTGGAGCACTTCATGCTTCCTTCTGCTGACCAGCTTTTTAAAGATGCTGATTTCATTTTCCAGCAGGATTTGGCACCTGCCCACACTGCCAAAAGCACCAAAAGTTGGTTAAATGACCATGGTGTTGGTGTGCTTGACTGGCCAGCAAACACACCAGACCTGAACTCCATAGAGAATCTATGGGGTATTGTCAAGAGGAAAATGAGAAACAATAGACCAAAAAATGCAGATGAGCTGAAGGCCACTGTCAAAGAAACCTGGGCTTCCATACCACCTCAGCAGTGCCACAAACTGATCACCTCCATGCCACGCCGAATTGAGGCAGTAATTAAAGCAAAAGGAGCCCCTACCAAGTATTGAGTACATATACAGTAAATGAACATACTTTCCAGAAGGCCAACAATTCACTAAAAATGTTTTTTTTATTGGTCTTATGATGTATTCTAATTTTTTGAGATAGTGAATTGGTGGGTTTTTGTTAAATGTGAGCCAAAATCATCACAATTAAAAGAACCAAAGACTTAAACTACTTCAGTCTGTGTGCATTGAATTTATATGATACACGAGTTTCACAATTTGAGTTGAATTACTGAAATAAATGAACTTTTCCACGACATTCTAATTTATTGAGATGCACCTGTATACATTAGTTTGGGCAAGGACTATCAGTTTATCTAACCAATGGAAGACAGGGGGAGTGTCATTACTTTTGCAATTCAGAAATGACACATTTCACATTTTATAAGACAACGCAATGATATGATAGAACCCAGGGGTCGGCAACCTATGGCATGCGTGCCAACATTGGCACACGGAGGGGTAATCAATGGCATGCCAGCAACGGCGAGAGAGGAGCAGACTATTTTATTTATATAAATTCCGCACCTGCATTCCAATCCTATTGGAATTACTGGATTACCCAGCTCTGCGTGATTTTGAAAAATGTATGACATAATATAATAAATATTTAATATTCCACATCATTTCGTGATCAGTAAACAAATAAGCAAATTTGTGACATTAACTATGTTAACTCATTTTGTACAAAAGGACAGGTTTTCTTTCATTAAAGAACTTTCAAAAGATGCTTTGTGAAAATTAGGGCTGAAACAATTAGTCGGTGTTATCCACAACGTCGACAATTAAAAAATTGACGACAAATTTTTGTCGAATGTCATTTGATCTTATTTAACAAAACATGAGATCACATTAAACTCTAATGATGGTGTGAGAGAGGAGCACTGCAGCTCAAGTACATGATTGAGGAGAGGAAGAAAACACAGCTCACAGTCCAGATGCACTCTAAACTTTTCAAACGGCTTCAGGTGATGTTGCTCGCAAAGTATGCAATTATACAAAAATACAAAATAAGTAAATACAGAAGCACTCTTATTGTGGAATAAGTGGAGCTGGAGCAAAACTTGCATGTCGAGCATCTTTAAAGGAAACACCCCGGCGTTACATCTTTAATTCAGTTATATTAAATGCGTTATAGCTTTATTAAAGTTCAAATAATACAGAAGCAGATCATGTAAATAACTACAAAATCCGAAACTGTCTTTTCTCTGTGTGGTCATCGCCTCTTCTATGAGTTGCGCAAAGTGTCCCGATCTAAGGGGGAGATCGAGCACACGCTTAATGCAGCTAGATTATAACGTGATTGCTCACTGTGCATTAGTTATCATGAAGAAAATTGGCAATACGCAGCTTTATTAATAAGAGATAGGTTTTTTTTGTTTTTTTTTGTGAGTTAAAGATGGATTGAAGTGGAAAGAAAGGTGAGAGAGGGTAGTCTTCACCCCATTATACACTGCAACAAAATATTTGTTTTTTTTTTGGCTTGTTTTCCAATATAAATATCTAAAACTCCTTTAAAACAGCATACATTTTCTTTAGCAGCTATACTGCAGAAGAAAAAATTGTTATCTGAGAATGTTGAATATAATATTAAAAATACAAATATTTTAAAATATCTAAAAATCCTTGAAAAAAAGATGCATTCACCTGAGAAGCAGCATATAAGATATTTAGACTTGCTTTTAGAGAATAGATCTTGAATATAAATATATTTTGTCTTTACTGCACTCGCAGAAGTATAACCAAGTGAAAAAATACACTTATATACAAAATACACTTATATTAAAGATACATTCTCTTAAAGCAAGTCTAAATATCTTATATGTTGCTTCTCAAGTAAATGTATCTTGTTTTAAGGATTTTTAGACCATTTTAAATGGAAAACAAGACCAAAAACACTTGATAACAATAGGATTTTTTTGCAGTGAATTTCTTTACTGAATTAAACATAATAAAAAGTATTTTTTTACCTTTTAATTCAGTGAATGTCATTTACATGTATTTTTAAAAGATTATTTTGTCCTCTTTATTGTTAGTAAGCACGTTCAATATAACCTTTTAAGTCGGGCATAAGCTGAATAATCGGTTAAGAGCTAATGATTAATCAATGCAATAATCGCAGAATAGTCGAATAATCATTCTAATAATTGTTAGATTAATAGATTAGTTTTGCACAAATTTTTCACTCAAACTGTTATGCTGATAATATAATTTGTAATGAAAATAAACGATTAAATTAGAAAAATGCTAAATAGAAACATTTTCACAAGTGGACTCAAACTACGGAAAATCACATACAGGGAAGATAAAAAATGGCACTCCATGTCCCGACCCCTGGGGTAGGATATTCAAATCTTGTTTTAATATCTTTTGTATTGAAAGCTCAACTGTCATTCTTAGAGAAAGAGTCTTTTAGTAAAACAGCTGATCTGGAAGGAGATTTGTCAGATTTACGAATCTTATTGTTATGTCGATGTAATTCCATAGAGACGGGCTCTAGATTACTGTTCCTGCTATTCTTTTCATGGTACTACACAGAGCTTTCACTCAACTGTCTTGACAAGCACCACCATCATAAGAGTAAATTAGTCACATATCTGTCTGTAAACTCAGAGACATGATTAAAAAAAGGGCGATGTGCTCATCTTGCCCTAATATACTGTAATTCAGTATTAATAGTTTCACTCGGAGGCTTAACTAAGACAAATTGCTGTATTCTAAGGGCCACCATTCCGTTCTCTCTAAGTACCTCCTGACTTATTTCAGAAATCTCTCTCCATGTAGCTGGCGGTCTTGATATGTCACACCTAACAAGAGCAGCAGTAAATTGAGCCTGTCGATATGTGTCAGGCCTCGTTTATCAGCCACCTCTGCTCGGCCATTTTTCCCTCCTTCACCTTCTTCGTTCCCTCTTTTTTCAGGTGTCCTATCTCTTTAAGAGTTTTGAATTTGCCTCTGGTTTTGCCTGATCCCCAATCAGATTCTCTTACAAAGACCTGGCAGGCAGGTGATGGGAATATTAATCCTGGCTCCTGCCAGAGGGCTTGGGAGGGTATGTACAGGGGTGCCGCACACCTGTTTTTCTTTGAGTGGGCACCAGTAGCAGTCCTAGATCTCTTGGAGCCCTAGTTGAGATAAGACATGACAAGGGGGACCTTATTTAACTGCTATGACAAATTAGTCTTTAATGTTCAAATGGATTTAAAAAAAATAATATATATATATAAACCAAGCAAAATTGGAACTGAACTTGGCAGCCAGTGATCACTATGCATTGTTGTATGGAAAATATTTTTGATAATGTCATAACTCCTATTTCTTAGGAAAAATGTAATATGATACAATACTAATAAGTAATAGCCTACTACAAGCTACTAACAAAAAGTAGCTTACTACTGTATATTGCAGCTATTTAAAGTAGAAAATATACACAATATAACTATGAGATTGTATCAATTAGGTAACATTACTGTATAGACATTTACAATGAATGAATAGTTTTTATGTTAGATTGGGTACTGCAAAAATATGAACGAATAATTAATAAATGATTTGTAAAGATGTCTAAAAATTAAAAGCATGCAAACATACCACAACAAACAAAGTGTTAGACGTGGTGAAAAATAAAAATAATAATAATAATAAAAAATAAAAAAATAATAAAAAAATGTAATGTAATTGTAAATAAGTGCATGAGCTCATTTATGCATCATTTATGAATAAGTTTAATGACATTTTTAAGCATTCAAATGTACATTTACAAATGATCTATTAATCATTACATAACATTTGAAAGAAAAATGTCTGTTACATTTGTAACGCTATGGGATACCGTTCGAGTGTCACGTGGTCTGAAGCCCTTATACAATTACGTCAATGTATTGGCTGATGGTGATTAAGTGAGGGAGCTACATCACAGGCCCCATAAAGGTGCTTGCTTTCACGCCATTGAGTCAGATTTTGTGCAAAAGAGACAAGCCTATGCAGCTGCTAGAGATTATGGCCAGCTACGCAGTGTCTCATTCCTCTCAGGGAGCCAAAGTTACATACATAACCGAGACGTTCCCTTTCGTGGAACTCAAGCTGCGTATGATCGCTATGAGAGCGAAATATATTCACACCATGCGAACAGTAGCTGCCAACTGTCTAAGCCTGTGTGGCAAGCATATAGCGGTGCACAAGCGAGCTAAAGTATCTGAATAAAATGAATTCTGAATTTACTCCTGTTCCAACAGAGAGAATTTAGGAAGCAGGAGTCAAACCCTCTAACAAATGTATTTGGAGAGGACCACCCTGCCGCCATACAAATGTCCTCCAAGGATGCACCTCCAGCCAAAGCCCATGAGGATGCAATGCTCCTTGTAGAATAGGCTCAAATACTCGAAGGCGAAGGTAAACTGCATGCTTTGTAAGCACTCTAAATTGCATCAATAAGCCAATGAGACGGTCTTTGCTTAGACACCAAAACACCTCTGTTGCGGCCACCAAAGCACACAAACAACTGCTCTGACTTATGCCACTGGCTAGTACGGTCAACATAAATTCGCAGCTCCCAAACTCGGCAAAGCATATGTAAACTTTCATGCTCCTCTGTCTCAAATGTGGGAGAAGAGAAAGCCTGAAAAATAATGGCCCAAACGAGGTCTTAACACAAACTTTGAACACCCTGGTGCAAAATCCATACACAAGGGGTTGACAGACAGGGCATGCAATCACAGACTGTCTTAAACTATGCAAATGCCACTAGCAGTGCCGTTTTAAGAGTCAAAAACGTATCAACTGTTGTCAAGGGCTCGAACGGAGCACACGAAAGTGCCTCTAAAACAACAGATAAATCCCATAAAGGAACGCAAACGGGACAAAAAGGTCTAAGCTTGCGTACCTTGTGCATAAAATGAGAAACAAGAGAATATCTACCAATAGAGACTCCGTTGATTAGTGAATGTTCAGCTGCTATAGTGGCAACATAGACTTCTGCGTGCAGCAGACTAATGAGTGGAAACGTGTAAAGATGCGCTCTTGGCCACTGATGCACCAGCGCATCGATGCCCAGTGGTGCCAGGGGTGAGAGAGATAACCAGAGGGGACAGTGTGACGCCTCACTCGATGCGAACAGGTCCACTTCTGCTCTGCCGAACCTCCTCCAGATTTGTTCCATAATCTGAGCATGTAATGTCCATTCTCCGGGCGTCAGACCCTGTCTGGACAGGAGATCTGCCCCCAAGTTCAACGTTTCTGCCTTTATTGTTTTCAGACATAAGTGATGAGCACCCTGAAATGCATTTACAGCAGGGACACTAACAGAATAAACCTTTTCCCTGGGAGGAGATACACACAACTTTGAGCGTTCGAGGCATGAAGAATGGCAAACTTGACTCGATAGTGGACTCTGCTTCATCAGTAAATACTTTAGCGGGCTTTGGCTGGTCAGAAGTACGGTCCTCTGAGCGGCGCCGATACGAACCCCAAAAAGCCCACGTGAACCATGAAACGGGCGAGGTAAAACACCTTGCATCTCCTGATAGAATCCCAATAGAATAATGGCAACGACGAAGCACATCTCGCGTTGGTTCGCCATCACTCAGTTGGGGAATATTCTCTTTTTTCAGCCCCCTCGTTCTGCGGCCAGGCTCACCGGTCCATGCATGATCCCATCAGCCATGAGCAGCGCTTCAAATGGGGAGTGGAGAGAGAGGTCATGTGCATTCTCCCAGAATGACACAGAAAAAACAATAGGGACAATAGGGACAAAGTGGCCCATTTTGTTTTCTTACCATCCAACGACGAATTCTCTCATACAGCATTTTTTAATGGCAACAGCTCACAACGCGCATGGTCTCTCGCACGCATTGTTCATCAGAAAATGGCCAGCATGCCCGACGAGACTCACACTTTCGCACAGTGGGAGGGTGACAAACACAAGGAAGATTCTGGTCTCCATTTGCACTCCTATCTTCTCAGACACAAAGCCGGAATCTGAAATGTCTCCAGCACACGGAGCTCCAAATCTGGAGGCCGTAGAACTGGAACAAGTGGGGAAATGCCTCATGGTGAGAAATTGCGAGCCTCGACGAAAAAAACACATTGAATTTGCTCTGAAATTATGCTGTTTCAACTACGTCCTTACGTGTTGGCTGCTCAAAAGGGAGAAAAACAATCCTCGCTTCGATGTGAGTCACTAGAAACCAACACGGGCTTAGACAATTCGTGCACTGAAGAACAGAATATCTCGATGTCACAAAAGCGAGCACCTTTATGGAGTCCATGACATAGGTCCCTAGGGGGCGTCACTTAAGTGCCATCAGCCAATAAATTGGCGTGGATGTATAAGGGCTTCAGACAGTGTCCGATAGCGATCATACGCAGCTCGAGTTCCACGAAAGGGAACTTTTTTAGATGTTAAAAAGTGCAGTTCCACATATGAATGAAAGCTTGCAGTTATAACATTTGCAAGTAGTTTAATTTATATTAATGATCTGTTAAGCATTATCAAATGTTACATTCATTATTTAACATTATCATGTACATTATCTCATATTTCTAAATATTTGAATATACATTAACTAATGATCATCTGTTAAGCATTATACAATGTTTGTTAATAATTTATTAATGAAAGTTATTATAAAGTGTTACAATCAATTGATATTTCAATATTTAATAGAGAGTTAATTAGATATTCACTGGAGCCAACACAGTAACAGAATTGTATATCATAATGAAGTAAATGAAAATATCTATGATTAAACATTGAAATGTATTAATTTGAAGGGTTTTAAATCATGCAAGTCGTTCATTTTGGCATCTGGCTAATTTCGCAAGCTTCTACAAAGTGACAGATGAATTTGTGGTAATATACTGTAGAGTTTGATTGGAGTGACCTTTGATGTTAAAGTGACCTTTGATATCAACAACAAAAGAAAATGGAAAGTGTTTTCTCTTCTCTTTCAAAAGTTGATAAGCCAATATATTTTGCTATACTAATTATGAATGATTATATTTAAAGTTTTTTTCGCTGCTGAACACGACTCTATAAGAAGAGACTGATGGATCAACGTAATGACCCACCAGTTTGGAATCACTGTTTTAGACAAACACATTTTTTTTCTCCCTGCAATACTTTGATCAAATATACACATTTTTGGAAGTTGCATTCAAAATCCACTAGGATAGAAATAATGGATTTGAATGCAAACTCTTAACTTCAATATATTGTAGGTAAAAAAAAAGTGTTTGAATGTGTTTGAATGTGCAACACTTCTGTGTGCGCTTGGGGTGTGCAATTTCTGCTAATCGTCTATCTTTCACCAAAAAAAAAAAAAAAAGGAAAAAAAGCACAGACTTGAATGTAAGAGATTTGTCATTTAAATTAGGCCAGCTCAACACCTTAAGACTCTTGTTCTTGCTGTCAGAGAGATAAGCCACAGCGGTTCACTGCACACTCCCTAGACTTACAGCATGATTTTTGCTAAAAGATTACTGGAATGGCTCCCTGCTGAATTCATAACGAGAGGGAAGTCAAACTGATACATTGTCCACTGGCCGGTAAGACTTAACCCTAAGTAGTCTTGTCAGAATGCTGCCATGAAATAGACTCAGTCTTAAACCATCTTCTGTCTCTTGTGTCATCACAGGGGTTGAAAGGGGATCCTGGACCTCAAGGCCCACCTGGTGCCAAAGGTGATAAAGTAAGTCACCCAGCCAGTTTGATTTACTGTAATAACCATTTTTACACACTGTATCACATACAGAGTGTCTCTTATCATAGGACTGTTTTTTTTTCTTTCATAGATACTGTATACACACTAGGGCTGCAACGGTACACAAAATGCATGGTTCAGTACATACCTCGGTTTTGGGGTCACAGTTCGGTACGATTTCTCCACATCAGGGAAAACAAATAATTTTTCTTTGAATTATTTATTTTAAAACATAAAATTATATAAACTCAGCAAAAAAAGAAACATCCTCTCACTTTCAACTGCTTTTATTGTCAGCACATTTAACATGTGTAAATATTTGTATGACCATAAAAAGATTCAACAACTAAGACATAAACTGAACAAGTTTCACAGACATGTGACTCACAGAAAATAATGTGTCCCTGAACAAAGGGAGGGTCAAAATCAAAAGTAACAGTCAGTATCTGGTGTGGCCATCAGCTACATTAAGTACTGCAGTGCATCTCCTCCTCATGAACTGCACCAGATTTGCCAGTTCTTGCTGTGAGATGTTACCTCACTCTTCCACCAAGGCACTTGCAAGTTCCCGGACATTTCTGGGGGGAATAGCCCTAGCCCTCACCCTCTGATCCAACAGGTCTCAGACATGCTCAATGAGACTGAGATCCGGGCTCTTCGCTGGCCATGGCAGAACACTGGCATTCCTGTCTTGCAGGAAATCATGCACAGAACGAGCAGTATGGCTGGTGGCATTGTCATGCTGGAAGGTCATGTCTGGATGAGCCTGCAGGAAGGGTACCACATGAGGGAGGAGGATGTCTTCCCTATAACACACAGCGTTGAGATTGCCTGCAATGACAACAAGCTCAGTCCGATGATGCTGTGACACATCGCCCCAGACCATGACGGACCCTCCACCTCCAAATCGATCCTGCTCCAGAGTACAGGCCTCAGTGTAACGCTCACTCCTTTGATGATAAACACGATAAACATTCTTATTGTAAAGGCTTATTTATACATGACTGCACTATTTCTTAAAAATTAATTACAATGCAAAGCTAAAGAGCCTCTTATATGCACATTGTATAAAACAAATAATAATAAAAGTTTTAAAAAAAAGTGCAATTATAATAATTGTAACAAAATTAAGACATTAGCAGTGCAGATTTCTGTCTTTTGCCTTTCAGCTCACCACTTGTTCTTATCACTCAATTTTCAAGGTATTTTTATTTTTTTCCCAGGAAATTCAGAATATCCACATTATCAGAGGAGTGTGGATCTGTTAGCATTGACAGTGTCACCTGCTGGACAATTACAGCGCATGTTTGTTTATATAGAGCGGGCACTACAGAATTGCTGAAATGCATTCTTGTAGGAACTTTTTAACCAGGCTCAAACAGATGCTTAAATCCTGTGTTCTCGACAACTGAGTATGGTTGCATATCTGCCACAAGAAATACTCCTATGGCATTTGTTATCGCTTTAGCCCTGTCTGATCTTAAAATGAAAAGCTTCTTGAACGCCGTGGCGAGACTAACTTGCACAGGCTGTTTATGATTTGCTCCCATAAGCTCAAGTTACACGTGGATGATGTCGCCGCAAACGAGTCATCATGATAGATGTGCTTCCTGAGACATACCCGACTTCGGTGAAACAGAGCCGACACGCAGCCTTCATCCTGTTCACTACTTGTTGGCCAGTATTACTGTAGTTTACTGCGAAACCATAATGCTCCCAAACAGCAGATTACAGAGACAGCGGTGGGTCTTCAAACTGTGGCTTATTTAAGTCTGACATATTTATATTTTGTTTTGGAAAAATAGTGAGCTAGCTAGTATAAACTTCACATGCATTTATCTGATCAACAGTTTTTAAGTGTACCATGTGATGCTCTGTTCTGTTAAGTTTTGGTTCCATGCAGTCCAGTATTGCTCCGCAATCTTTTTTCATTTTAGTTCTATGCTGTTATGATTAAATGGCCAGTCTAGTTTGGGTAAACCATAACAAAGGTAAAGGAATCCTTTATGAATAAAGGAATCCTGAAGTCCTGTCGCCTGTTCTCAAACACACACTGAAACGGATATCAAAATAATGAATTATTTACAAAACAAATTAAAGGGAAGCAGCAGAAACTGGCCAAAACAATAAACAAAACAGAACTAAGAGGGAAAAGTCTTACCTGATGTTTAAAAAGAAAAATTAAATGAACAAGAAATGCTTGCCTCCCTCACTGGCCATACACAGGAGAAAAAGTAGTTAAAATGAAATAGCATCCACCTCACTACAAAAGCTCCCAATAGTAGCTAACAACTTTAAGCGATACAACAATACCAATTAACACCTTTATACAAAGCTTAATAGCTATACAACAGGTCACAAGACACAAAGTAGCTCAGCATGTCTGAGACAGGAGAGGGGAATTCAGAGAATGGCATTCCCTATCTGTCACTCACTCGACGTTGTGTCGATGTAGTGACACTAGGGGTCGCTCTTTGGAGCCACAAACACCTATGATCTTTGAGAAAAGGCCAATGGGAATTGGCGAGTGGAATTTGCATGCCACTCCCCCGGACGTACATTTTTCTTCGGAGCCGAACGGGTGTTGAGCAGCGAGTTCCACTGCCGTTCCATTCACCTCGCAGACGAGAAGCGTATGCTGTTGGATATATGGCGCATTTCAGCTGCTTTCTCCCCATCATGCATGAATAATGCAGAGTACGACCCTGGACAGCTGAGGGGGTGTATATTCTAACAAAGAGTACATTTTCCTCTAAAAGAGTGTGCGCTGATGGAGAGCATATTTTTAAAGATGACTTTCCATCTATGTGTAGTTCCTGGATGTGGTAGCTATCTCTCCGCCTCTGATGGCCACGAGTGCTGTTTCACGTGTCTGGGCCATAGTCACGTTGAGGCAGCATTCTTGGATGGTTCATGTTCTCACTGCGAGAACATGACCATTGGCAACGCTGCGGTTCACCTGGCACCCGCCCGTGTTCAGAGGTGTCCGTTTCACCTCAGTGAAGGGCGAGAACGCCACTGCCCTGCATGCGGAAATCGCGATCCTTCTGCAGAAGGATGCGATAGAGCCTGTCCCTCCAGCCTTGATGAAGAAGGGGTTCTACAGCCCCTAATTCATCGTGCCAAAGAAAGCCGGTGGGTTGCGGCCAATCTTAGACCTGTGAGTGCTGAACCGGGCCCTGCACAGACTCCCGTTCAAGATGCTGACTCAGAAGTGCATTATGTCATGCGTCCAGCATCAAGATTGGTTTGTGGCTTTACCTCAGCACAGACCCTTTCTGCAATTTGCTTTCGAGGGCCGGCCATATCAGTATAAGGTCCTCCCCTTTGGTCTGTCCCTGTCGCCTCGCATCTTCACGAAAGTCTCAGAGGCAGCCCTTGCCCCACCAAGGGAAGTGGGCATTCGCATCCTCAATTATCTCGACGACTGGCTGATTCTAGCTCACTCTCCAGACCTGTTGTGTGTGCACAGGGACCTGGTGCTCAGGCACCTCAGCCGGTTGGGGCTTTGGGTCAACTGGGAAAAGAGCAAGCTCTCCCCGGTTCAGAGCATCTCTTTTCTCGGGATGGAGTTAGACTTGGTCACTATGATAGCGCGCCTCTCGGATGAGCGTGTGCAGTCGGTGCTGAACTGCCTGAAGTCATTCAGGCGGAGAACAGCGGTCCCACTGAAACAGTTACAGAGACTCCTGGGACATATGGCATCCTCGGCGGCGGTCACGCCGCTCGGGTTGATGCATAAGAGACCGCTCTAGCACTTGCTTCAGACTCGAGTCCCGAGATGGGCATAGTGCCGCGGCGCGCATCGCGTGGCCATCACACTGATCTGCCGCCGCATGTTCAGCCCTTGGACAGACCTCGAATTTCTGCGGGCAGGAGTCCCCATAGAGCAAGTGTCCAGGCGTGTCGTTGTTAGGACAGATGCCTCCAAGTTAGGCTGGGGCACCGTAATTCGAAGTATTCGAAGCCGGACCTAGTACGTGTACTAGTAGGCCCTGTACTAGGGTAGGTGCTAGACATGTGCTGGTTACCTGTGGTAACCCCTTGTGACATATTTTCCACGGTATGTGCAAATCCGTGTCTCCCTTTGGCAGGGTCCTCCCCTGCCACTGGTCGCCGTGCTGTAGAATTCCTCCCCTCTGGGTTGGACCTACCCGACGTGAATACATATGGCCCCAGCTGAATTTTTTTTTTCACTTTGTGGGAGAAAAAAAAAGAGAGAAAAGGTCACGGCTGGCGCGGCCTGTCCTCATTGTAGAAATGTCTTGTCCCCCCCCCTGGGGTGTGAGGGACTGTGCGACGTTCTTGGTGCGTTGGGGGAGGCTTTGTGCAGACCGGATGCACCTGCTATTAGGCACACAGCGGCTTACCTGCTACTGCACCGTCAGTCCACATAACACAGTTCAGCTGGTTGTGGCATTTCGTATAGGGACTCCTAGTATCACTACATCGACACAACCTCGAGTGACAGTTAAGGAACATTTCCCAGCAGCTTTTATCCCCACAGCTCACAGCCAGACCAATCCAGGCACCTCTCGTTAGTGGTCTCACCTGGTATCATTAGAGTGATGGAGCGAGTGAGAGAGGAGACAGAAAACAGGGAAAACATATGCACACACAAAAGACATTCCCACCCCAAAATACACAACCAAAACAAAATGATATAAAATGCCCACTTGAATACATCTTAGGACGTAACATACGCGGTTTGTGTTTTTCGTTATATGTTGTTTTAATATTGGTTTCACGCATGCTAAGATATGTAATCATTCGTGTGACTGCGTGTACCGTACCGAAGGCCCTGTATCTGTTCGTTTCGGCACGGATACATGCACTGTTGCAGCCATAATATATACTGCATATACTCATAGAAAGACACACTTGTTGCTGATATTTACCCATGTTTCAAATGTGGGTAATTCTTAGCGAATGGTGCCATTTGTGCCTTAGAATTTTAGATTTTTGACTAGGGTTATAACTGCCATAGACATTTGGGGATGAAGTGCCTCTTACAATTGGACATTTTTTACCTATTACTCACAATCTCAAATATGTGGTAAAGCCTTGTAAAATACAAATAGTTATTTATCATTATTAACCATTAGTCTAACCCTAAAAGTCTACTGTATATTATTTCATCCCTCTCTTAGTAAGGAATTGATATAATTTGAGTAGAACAGAAACAAATCTGGTGTAATAAATCACACAATGTAAAAACAATAACCCATTAAATGTTTCTATTTCATGTTTGTGCCAACCCTGTTGCATTCAAAATGTTTCAGTGTTGAAGATCAGTGTAAAGAGATGTCTAATAACTGCCTTAGCTTGCAAATGCTGTATAATTGCACCACACCACATTTTTACAGTCAGTATTCTTTTGCTCATTTAAAATGGAATGGTGATGAATGAGGACATGCATTCAATTTAAAGAAAATATTTATTTTGCATTTCACACTCAAATCTACTAAATAATGTGGCTATGTTCAGTGCTCTGTTATTATATCAAAAGTAAGTCATGGTGACACAAATGGGGTACAAATAACACAGTTTTTCAAGAATGGCCCATAATTAAAACAGACTGAACATGCTATGTGCACAAAGTCAAAATCCATATACTCATATTTTAGCATCAACATCAAACTATGTTCTTCCATGAGCCTTAGATTGTTTAGTAAATATTTTAATGTAAAACAACATTTCCGCTTCGAGTCAACACAGGCTTGCCACTAACTGTTTGAGTCACTTATTGGTTGCAGAATAGAAAGGTTTATTTAGAGATGTGCTTTTTTACACAATGGACTTGATTTACTAAAATCCTTTTAAGTAGCATGACCACTGATTGGATGAGGAAATATTTCTATATCCAATCATTGATCATGTTGCATATATTGCTTGTGCTGAGTGTAGCATGTGGTAAATGCCTCAGTAAATCAGGCACATGGAATGCCGTTCGATTTTGTGGGATGGACTGCATATTTTATTGCTGGAAGTCAAAGGAACCATCTGACATATACTGTATAAGTGACAGGAAAACACCATAACGTATGAAGACACGCAAGCAATCAAGAAAATCAAATGGGTCTTGTAATGCTAAATGATGTGGGTTAAAGGGTTAGTTCATCCAAAAATGTTAATTCTGCTGTCCTTTATTTAAGGAAGAAAGATATGCATGTTTGGAACTAGATGAGGGTGAGTAAATAATGACAGAATTTGTATTTTGGTTGAACTGTCCCTTTAAATAAAAGGTTAAGATGAAGTGTGCAATTTTTGTGCCACTAGCATCACCAAATGGAACTGCAAAAATAATCACTGTTTTCAAACAGATTTTAGAAAAATTCCCAGCTTCCATTGGGTTTACAAACAGATAGTCCCATGCCAGAATCATTCCATTGGTCGAGCCAATGTTGCTGTGTCATTCTGGGTGGACTGCTCAAACAAAAAGAGCAATGTTTTGATAGTGCCACACTATTACACTTTAGGTGAAATCAACCTACAATTGGCTTACTTTGTTGACTCAGAGAAAGTAATCATTTTTAAATAAATTTTGACTTGTCCCTCAGTTTGTAAAAAGCAGCAAAGATCATGTTTACACACACAATAGAGCAAGACATTATTAAAAGCAGAAATGTGCAAAAAAAAAAAAAAATGTTTAAACCGTAAAGTTCAGAAAGTAATGAATATTATATATTATATTGTATATTTCAATATTTATACTAGTGCAATGTCTTGCCCCATAGACTTCCATTGTATCAAAATTTCCAGCTCATCCAGACAGAAACTTACAACAGGAGCGATGCTCCTATTAAACAATGCAGAACAAGGTAAAGAACTTCCCTTTCTGAAATTTGACATACGCATACATGCGAGTAGTCCACAGCGGGACTTCTTTTCAAACAATAGAGCCAATGTTATGCGCTAATTAGCTGCTATATTACCCGTTGTCTTTGACATTTCTTTCTCCCATATTGGATTTCTTTGTTTGCCTGCGCTTGCATGTAATTGTCAATGCTGTGTTTTCAAGCCTTGAAGTTCTAATGAGCTCCTCTGCGTTACAGATTCTTTTTTTATCTCATCTCACAGTCAGACAGAGGGAGGGTGGGATGGCGGAAAACCGTTAGTTTGGATTGAAACTGACAGTTGGAAAAACACGTCATGCTCCTCAAACAAACAATGACTGTGAATATCTTCAAACAGGCCATCTTTAGGTGTTCACCTATTTATGTCCCTGCAAAACTTTGATGCTGAGTCTTTGTTTTTGAGGATTTCAATTTAATTTATGGAAGGCTTTGTCTGTTTTTGCCAAGGTTTTTGAGTGATGCTATGTTTCACCATGTTCTCTTAGACTTAAACTTTCATAAACTGTTACTTCTGATCCTAATATGTGGTTACTGCCCTGCAGAGTACCAACATTTATTTGTTGTTGCTAATGCAAAGCCGAACTTAAAATGTGTTACGTTTCTTTAAACCTGTTAGAGTAAGTTCGAATAGATAACCGATGAAATTCTAGAAATAACAAAACATAACCCCTGATATTTCTCTTTGAAACAAAATATGTTTGCGTGAAACATACTGTATATTCAACACGTTACGTGGTGGAAAGTCTGCGAAAAAATGCCTAATAATGGCCTTAACTACAATATATCATCACATTTTTCAGTCAGTGTTTTCACATTTTTTACAAAAAAAGGGTTCGCTGATTTAGGGATCAGTTTTTTCCTCCAAAAACATAAAGATGTTTAAAAAGATAAGAGTGGCTGACAAGCTCCACAAAAAAAAAAAAAAAAAGTAGTCCATGTAACTTGTGTGTAATATTTAAAGTCTTCTGATACTATACTGTATGGAGGATGGAGGCTCAAAGTACAGCTTTTAATGAACAAGAACAAGAACAAGAACAAGAACAAGAACAAGAACAAGAACAAGAACAAGAACAAGAACAAGAACAAGAACAAGAACAAGAACAAGAACAAGAACAAGAACAAGAACAAGAACAAGAACAAGAACAAGAGGACCCAGGTACAGAACATGACAATACATGTAAAGACTGACAAAAGAAACAGGGAAAACAAGGGCTTAAATACACAGGGGCAAACAAGGGAATGAGGAACACCTGTGGAAACAATCGGGGAAAACCAATCATAAAATGAAACTACAAAAGGACTACAAACTAACAGGAAACAGGAACATGGGAACTAAACAAGAATTTCAACATAAAAGTCAATGCAAAAAACAGGGAATATGTGACATATACGTTAGCTTTGTGTGAGAAACAGATTGAAATGTGTTCTTTAGTTCATTGTGTGCCTATATTTTCACAGTTCTCATATTTTGCTAATGAAATGCAGTGGTTTTGATTTTGTTTTCATTCGTACTGTTATCTCTCTTCTGTATTGATCATCTCTGTCTTGTAGGGGGAACCTGGCCCGCCAGGTCTAGAAAATCTTGCGGTGAGTATCTTACTCCACACTACAACAACACTGCATGCCATCTCACAGTTCTGCATGACACTCACAGTTTATACACTTTTTAATTGAGACCCAGATGAAGTGTCACACAGCGGCACATCCTAAGCTCTGAGATCAGATTTATGGAGAGTCTTTGCTGAGGTTTGGAATTACGAGATGGTGAAACTACTTCTTGCTGGCACAGATGTGTGGAAATGTGCTCAGACTGAGTGTTGCATGACAATCTGTATCCAGTAAAAGAGGCTGGTGAGCTGAGGGCAAAGTTGAGAGAAAGTAAACCTATTGGTTTTTACACCCTAGCATGCCCTATTATCTGGTTTTAACCTACTACCCCTGATAAGCAGTACACCCAAGAGCTGCCCGAGACACACCCTACCTTATAATGCAACACTAACTCATGCTGTCAACCTGAAATCAAAATCGACCCCATTTACTCTCTTAAAGGGATAGTTCACCCAAAAATGTGGAACTCTGTGGATCACTAAAGGAGAAGTTCTGAAGAATGTTAAGAGTGCTGTTCTATAAAATTAAAGTGGAAGGGGACCAAGGGCTGTTATGATCCAATCGGACAAAAAAAGCACCATAAAGGTAGTCAGTATGTACTATATTCCCAGTCTTCTGAAGCTATATGACAGAACCAATATTTAAATCATTATTCACTGAAAATCTTGCTTTCACCATCCACTTTCATTGTATGGAACAGAGCAGCTTGGACTTCTTCTATAAATAACTATTTTTGTGTTCCACAGATGACAAAGTGTGTAAATGATGACAGAGTTTTCATTTTTTGGTGTACTATTCCTTAAACCCTGACAATAAAACCAATCAAAAGGCAAGGGAGAGTCAATGAATTCCAAGAAATTCTCAGTCAGGGGCAGCTTACTGCAACATGGACAGACACAGTCTCTGCTGGTAGAGATCTAATTATTTTGCACATCATGTGGGGGACATGTCTGCCACTTCTCTTCAGACACCAGAGCAGAAAGTATGTTCTTGTGTTTGATGATACAGCACTTCAACACTCCTCTTTATGTCACCTAAACAGTAATGTAACTCAAGTGGAACTATATCAGGGTATTACAGTTATTTACTCATGCTAATTTTACATTTATGAGGACATGCTGGGATGCCAGGGATTCAAAAGCGAGAGCTGTTGATCGCCACTCTCTCCTGCAGTCAATAGTGTGCGGGACAAAAATAATTTTAACAAGCTTTGGTGGTTAAAAAGGAAAGTAATTTACTCACCCTCATGTTTTTCTAAATCTGTTTGACTTTCTTTCTTCTGTGGAACACAAAAGGAGATGTTAGGGAGTATGTTAGTCTTAGTCACCATTTACTCTCATTGCATTGTTTTTGCCCTATACAATGAGAGTGAGAAATCTGACAAAATTTAGTGAACTTTAGACGTAAAACAAGAAAAAAATATCTGCCAATGGGGTAAGGGGTAACTTGTTTTCCCTTTGAATTAACCCTTGTGATTCAATAAAAAAAAAGGTACTCCGAGGTCCTTAGAGGACAAAAATGTCTGCGTCAAAAAACTGCCAAAATAATATAATATGTTAATATTATTTTCCACTTTCAATGAGTTAATCTTTTTAACCAACATCAGTTATCATAACTACCAAATATTCATTTTCAGGATTTTAACCTTTTAAATGCCAGTTGTTTATATAATGCCACTGTTGTTTTTATGAAAAAAAAAAAAAAAAAAAAAATATATATATATATATATATTTTAATTATTATTTATTTTTTTTATTTTTTTTCCATATACAAATTGCTAAGGGGAATTTTTTTTGGGGGGGTCAGTGATTAGCAACAACACTGATTGTGATGCACTATTATTTTTTGTGCAGTGTCAGATTTTAAAAAAAATAAAAAAAACACTCAGGACCTTACAGGACAAAAATGTCCAAAAACTGCCATAAAAATATTATATATTAATATTATTTTCCACTTTCACTGACTTAGATTTTTTTTAACCAAGATCAGTCCTGATCATAACTACCAAATATTCATTCATTTTCAGGATTTTAACCCTTTAAATGCCAGTTTGTTTACATAATGCCACTGTTCTTTTTTACACACACACACATACAAAACACACTCTGACATCCATACCAACACACCCACACAATTTTAGCTGCATCATTTATTCAATTGGCCTGCAGTGCTCTATAACACAGCAAACAGAAAATAGGAAAAAAAGCAAGTATTTGCTCCATAGGCTAAACATGAGAAAAATGGTGCCATCTGGTGTCCTTTCACTGGGCCTTGTAAAGATGTCCTGACCTTTGTTAATTTGTGACTTAACACCTGGGACTGTATTTTCGTGACCGTGCCAGGTGTAGCGCAAATCGCAGTGCTAGCCGCAGCATTAATCTCAGCGCTAAACACAGCGCTAAGCGCAACGACCGTGCACTACGTCTTATCCAGTTCCCGTGATTCTAAGCACAATTTTAATTGTAAGCAAGTTTTTGCGCCATTTGTCGGTGTATGTTCGCAAACTGGTGGTGTATTGTATGTTCAAGAATTTTCTATTTTCCTGTGAAACAGATCATTGCACCGATATTAGCACAAAGTCTAAAATCAGTTCCTGTATTTGCAGTTTAGGGGCTCCACCAGCAGATGATATTAAAGAGCTATTAATCACTTTTAATACTAGCCATGAGTTATGTGTCAGTAGATCAATATGAAAATAATAATAATAATGTTTATTTTGTATAGCTCCTTTTCAAAGATCAAGGATGCTGTACATAAATAAAACATTAAACAGAGAAACATACTACAAATAGGCTATACAATACAATACAATGACCAATGGGAGAGAAGCAAAGCATATTTTAATGAGCTGAGACACGGACGAGCAGGATGAGAGCCAACAGTCCCAGAGAGGCCGAGAGAGAAAATAAAACACATACATCAAGGTCTGGAGCAACACAGACAACAATACAGTCACAGAGTAAGGGATGTATTCCAGGGATGCTGTTTTCATTTATATCAACGTTGCTTGAAAAGAAATGAAATATATAATAGGACGCAGGCTGTGCAATAACTAGAGAACAATTAAATTGCACTTGACCCAGCCCATTAGCACTTTTCGTGTGCGGTTTTGCCAACCCACTTGTGCACACTTAGCACATGCTTGCACAAAAATATCTAATCTTCATGGCCATGCCCACCGACTCTGCACATATGACATATATCGCATAATGCTGCACTTAAGGTCTAGTGCTCTTAAAATAGGGCCTCTGAAGTTAAATTTTCATATCTCTTATGTGATTCAACACAATTTATCATTTCATTTCTACCTTCTCCTAGGTTGAAAAGCAAGGTCAAAAAGGGGACCAGGTAAAAACACAAATTTCATAATTTTTTTTTAGACTTACAGTTCTAAAGATTAACACAGTATATAATAGACTGTTTTGTCTGCATTAACTCTTGTTCTGGGAGAACTGCTTAAAAATATTAAAATTTAATTACAGCAAGCAATTGTGCCATTTTCTTTTTTCCATTTTTCTTTTTATTCTTTTCTTTTTATTCTTTTTTTATTTATTGCAGTGCTTGCAAGGCAGCACTCCATTAATATTCACCTTGATTCTGAATTATCCCTTGATTAATAGAAGTCTGTTGAAATTTTCCATTTAGAGTATTTCTATTTACATTGCTTTAAATTCCTTTAGCCAGTAGAGTGGATGCTTGTTGTTTTTAGAGAACTTTGCTTAAAAATGTAAGTGCCAAGTGATTAATAAAACTTCTGACCTGAATTTTTATATACCTCTGAACACATAGGAACAAAACCACTAAAGGAAATAAAATAAGACCAAGACCAAAAACAAGTGTTGTGTTGGGTCGCCAATTGTTGTCCCATGTGAAAATCTGGTTTCTGAAGCCAAAACAGTTTAGGAACTGATTTAATTAATTTTTAAATAAATATAATACATTATTACACAGATTCCTGGAACACCTGATTCTGATTGGTCAATTGTACCATCCAATAGTCTGATATTTGTGAGTAATGACCGCATGTTCTGGGATAAAGTGATATTTTACCATCATCTGGGTATTGTGAGTCATCTTTCCTAATTCTCGCATCACTCTGTGATCTCTGCAAGTAAGCTAATAAAAAACTTCAACTCCAGTCAATATTCCATGTGCATAAATGTGTTTATTTGGCAAGTAGTCTTGTAATAAGCGGGATAATGAGCAGTCAGACGGTCATTGTTACAATATACTGTAAACAGAACTTACAGAACTCAGATGCAGACCGAGGTGGAATTCAGTTGTTTCTGGAGACTCTGTGATCACTTTCTTCTCACATACAGCAATAACTTAATTTAAACGGAAATCAGGTTTTCATTTTCATTGAATTATTTATTTGGTGAGTAGCCATTTAATAAGCGGGATAATCTACAGTCAGTCGATCATTTTCACAAAATCTTCAGTATAATTTAACATCCTGAGACCCGAGTGGGACTGCTGTGTGCATTTTCCATTTCCCCTTTTTTATTTTTAACTAGTAGCACCTAATAAACATTAAATATATATATATATATATGAGAGAGAGAGCAAATAGTTTTCCTAAAAATGTATGTCCACATATGTGGACAATGGGACTAAATACAAAGCTATAGAAAGTAAGAGTTTTTTCATCAAATTGTTTATTATGTTTCCAGGAGTTTTGGTTATTCATGTTTTTGAGTTGTTATAGACATTGCAGCTGATTTTCTATAAAGCTGAATAAACAATTAATATTCAAAGTAATGGCCAGCATCATCCAATCGTGTTAAAATACAATTTTGCATTATACAATTCTGAATCTATGTACTGATTATCATTGTCCCATGTCTGCCAGACATGTTGAGTGGTCCAAACATTATCTTCAGCCTGAAACTGAACTTTCATATTTTAAGAGTGAATGGATGTAGATGCATTGAAAGCTTTAAGATGCACCCTTGCTCCCTATTTAGTAATTACTTAACCTCCAGCATGCTGTCTGTCTGCACTGGTCTCAGAACAGTTCGAAATTCACCTTATTTTCATCCTAACTCCACATAAAGCCTCTGAAAGCAACATTTTTCAGCTTTTGAATGGATACATTGATTCTCAATGTGTAAATGCACAGTAAATATGTAGGAATGCATTTACTAATGTTAATGAATAGAACCGTATTGTACAGTGATAACAAAATAAAATATAACAAAATTGATATTAAGATGAAGCGAAATGACCCACAGATGTGTAAATGCTGAAAGTTATTCAAAATAACTTGCATGTTTTTTCAAATTTTGAGGGAATAAGGTCCCATTTTCCACATATGTGGACCTCATGTTTATCAACATGTTGACGTGCGAAATGTGAATGGATTTTTTAAAGCGGCCTACAAAACGAAACTAGAGATGCTGCTCTTTACAAAACAGGTTTCAATCAAAATATTTAAGGAGGTTTCTTACCAGAGGCACTTTTGTTGTCGCTGCGCCTGTAGGAGCACTTCATGGTAATCAACATCATGCTGTTGTGTCACATGACGCGGTGCACCAAAAGTTTAGTCCTTAAATGATGGTGTAGAGTGTTGTGAACAGTATTCAGTTGGTTAAAACCTATTTTAATTATGCTTTGCGCATAGTGAAGCCAAAACACAGCATCCACACATAATATAATATAATATAATATTTATTTATTTACAGGGTCTCCCAGGTATTCCAGGAGAAAAGGTAAACATTTGTACTGCATTTCCAAAAATTCAAATAATTTTTCATCCGTCTCCTCCAGAATGAAGCAGTGAATGTGCTGTGAACATGCTGTCTGAACATCTGTCTCTCAGCACTTTACTAAACAACACAATGTAAAGCAGTCCAGACAATGCCAGCTGCTATGTGCTCATATTCACATTAATGTTGTTTTTGGGTCTGATAATTTTTTGAGTGAATAATAACTATGGACAGATGGAAAAAATTCAGACCAGCCTGTTTTTTGTACTGAAGTGCTTTCTCAGAACTTCAACCCTGAATCTTTACCCATCATCCCCCAGGGAGACGCTGGCTTGCCTGGTCAGCCAGGAGCACCAGGGAAAGAGGGCAAAAGGGTGAGTAAACCGCTAGCAGGCCACTGCATGTGTGGGCTAAATCCATGTTGTGAGCTTGAGTGTGTGTTTGTTTGACCAACCCGTCAGCAATGCAAGACTTCAAGAATGACCCGGCAACAGCTGGAAAGAGAGAACGATTGGAGAGCGCTGTGTGGGCACGGTCTCAGGGGGGAGTGCTAACAGAATGACTATGAATATAAGTGTAAGGGTCAACCATAGACTGACAGCACGTGTGGCCGACCCCCCCCAGTAAGTAATCTCAAGGGTGATTTACGGTTCAGTTGCAAACATGAGTGAACGTATTGGGGGGGGGGATGGGGGATTCTTCAGAATACATTATCTTATATATGTTACACAGAAGAAAGTAATATGGATTTAGGTGGGTAAATAATAACAGAATTTTCATCAACACCACGGGCCAAGGGATATATTGCGAGATTTTTTATGTGCTCATGGCGTAAAAGCTTTGTGTGAGATTTGACTGCCTGCAACAAACTGCAGTTGCGCATTCCGCTTATTTGAATTACATAAGCTGTTGAGCCATCTCACTAGAGGCGCACTTACACCTGTTAGCACAAATGTTATCTGAGCTCCTTGAGTGGTTAATGGTCTTGAATGCCGTGCAGTTGCTTTCTCAACTCCCTTGAATGTGATAAAAAGTATTAAAAATGCATGCCACTCTGATCGGTGAGAATACTTGTGTCTGCCGCAGGGACTGTAAGCACAGCATTAAGCCCATTCAATAGAATGAATGAATATTTATTATCTTGTGCAGCGGTTTTCACTGGAGTGCCATCATGGTACTGTTGGATGTTTTCAGTTCAGTTATAGATTTAATGATGCACTATACCACAGACATCTGGATGGTGCTGCATTTTATCACCAGTGGTTGAGAGTGTTTCAACTAGGAATGGCAGTAAAATTCAGTTTTAGGTCCAACAATGTTCACTGTATCATGATTGAGTCATTTTATAAAACGAATGCCTATTCCACTACTATTGCAAGAACATTTTAAACATCCTATAGAACAAAATAAATCGCAAATAAATTGCAATGTGCTGCCTCAAGCTGAATTAATATAAATTAATATGATCTGATATTCTGAACTTTTCTGACTATTCTGATGGGGTGGAACATTTTTAAATCAAAACAGCTACTTCTGTCCCTTATTTCAGGGTTATGGCCTCCTATCCTTAGTATTCATTAGTCAACAATATGGCTTAGTATGTTAATTGTAATAGTATTTTTATTATCTAAATTATTATAATTAACACAAACATATACAGTATATATATATATATATATATATATATATATATATATACATACACACACACTGTATATATTTGTGTTAATTATTATATATTATTATTATTAATATAATTTAAACTACTTGAAAGAGTTCTCATCAAAAAATCCTCCATGTGCAGCAATGACATCTTTGCAGATCCTTGGCATTCTAGCTGTCAGTTTGTCCAGATACTCAGGTAACATTTCACCCCACGCTTCCTGTAGCACTTGCCATAGATGTGTCTTGTCGGGCACTTCTCACGCACCTTATAGTCTAGCTGATCCCACAAAAGCTCAGTGGGGTTAAGATCCATAACACTCTTTTCCAAATATCTGTTGTCCAATGTCTGTATTTCTTTGCACTTTCTAACCTTTTCTTTTTGTTTTTCTGTTTCAAAAGTGGCTTTTTCTTTGCAATTCTTCCCATAAGGCCTGCACCCCTGAGTCTTCTCTTTACTGTTGTACATGAAACTGGTGTTGAGTGGGTAGAATTCAATGAAGCTGTCAGCTGAGGACATGTGAGGCATCTATTTCTCAAACTAGAGACTCTGATGTACTTATCCTCTTGTTTAGTTGTACATCTGGCCTTTCACATATCTTTATGTTGTTGTTAGAGCTAGTTGTCCTTTGTCTTTGAAGACTGTAGTGTACACCTTTGTATGAAATCTTCAGTTTTTTTTGGCAATTTCAAGCATTATAGCTTTCATTCTTCAAAACAATGATTGACTGATGAGTTTCTAGAGAAAGCTGTTTCTTTTTTGCCATTTTTGACCTAATATTGACCTTATGACATACCAGTCTATTGCAAACTGTGGCAACTCAAAAACAAACACAAAGACAATGTTAAGTTTCATTTAATGAACCAAATAGCTTTCAACTGTGTTTGATATAATGGCAAATAATTTTCTAGTACCAAATTAGCAATTTAGCATGATTACTCAAGGATAAGGTATTGGAGTGATGGCTGCTGGAAATGGGGCCTGTCTAGATTTGATCAAAAATGACTTTTTTCAAATAGTGATGCTGCTGTTTTTTACATCAGTAATGTCCTGACTATACTTTGTGATCAGCTGAATGCCACTTTGGTGAATTTTAAGTACCAATGTCCTTCCGAAACAGCAAAATCTGTACATTTTTCCAAACTTTTGGCCGCCAGTGTGTGTGTGTGTGTGTGTGTGTGTGTGTGTGTGTGTGTGTGTGTGTGTTTATACATACGTATATATATATATATATATATATGTATGTATGTATGTATGTATGTACCACGGGTCTGTTGAATGCTTGATTCTGATTGGTTGACGGACATTCTAAGGTGTGCAGTTTTATTTCTTTGCAAACAATATCTATAATATCCTACATTTATTTCAGTTTCGGTTGAAAAGCTCCCTCATCTCCCCCGCACTTACACACGCTCATACACATACAGTACATATGTGCGCACACACACACACACACACACACTGAGACTTGTGCCACGACCAACAAATAGAGCCGCGCCCTCACGACTTGATAAATACAACAGTTTCTATTATCCAAAATAACTTTTAATATGTGAAACTTTTTATGTTTCAATGTATTTCGCCCTAATCAGCCTCACATAGCTATAATGGAAAGCACCGCGCTAACCCTCCCCCTCTCTTTTGCTTGCGCGCGCGCACACACACACACACACACACACACACACACTACCTTGTTACTCCAATGCTGAAAAGCAGCTCACCCTCCGTTGCTAGTTCTAATGTGACATTTTGGAACTAGCAATGAAGGCTTGAGCTGTATCAAAGCTAGATACACTTGATCAATACAACAGTTTCTATATCATCTGAAATATATGTGGGAAACACTCTCACACCCCCGTGTGCTGAGTGACTCCAGTCAGGCTTCCTAATCAACCAATTGGTCCGGTTGCTAGGGTGGGTAGAGTCACATTGGGTTAATCTCCTCGTGGTCGCCATAATGTGGTTCTCGCTCTCGGTGGGGCGTGTGGTGTGTGGATGCCGTGGAGAATAGCGTTAATAGCATTATCACCTCGGGTGTGCATTATATATATATATATATAAGCAATATCTGTGATAGTGATATTGCTTATGTACAACAGTTCAATGAACAAGTACATTTTAAAAAATTAGGAAAAACGCATTTGTGATAATTACACTGTATATCGTGTAATTAATTATATTTAAAATATTAATTGATTGACAGCCTCATCACATGTAATCTATTCAAATATTTAAGCTTGCAAAACACTTAATAGCAGATTTTGTTTAGTGCACCTCATCAAATGTTGAGTTATATTTCCTCCTTTCATGGAATGACTTCTAGATTGTACTGTCTCACTTAGAAACAAAAACAACAAGTGTACTTTTGTGGTATAATGACCCATATTCTTCTTTTTTACAGTCAGTTAAACATTTCATTAAACTTTTCTTCCAAATGAGCACAATGTTGTCGTAGCCCTTCTTTAGCAAGATTAAAAGGCCACTGCAAGTGTATGACCTTTCTTAGAAATTTCCCAACATAATGTCAGCTTTTACCAACATGATTCCTCTTTAATTGGTTGGTGTTCCAAAAAAAGCTGTTTAGAATCCAAATGCTTTATTCTGATAATCTTGCGGTCTGCACCCCCACAAATTCATTAAATTCTCAGCGCACACAAGGGATCAGGGTTACGTTTACAGCCCAGTGCCCACACAAGTTGCAGTAGTTTCCCTCAAGAGTTGGTTAGTGTGGATTATTTTCCATCTGCCATTTAAATCAGAGTCAGGTAAGTTGTTTTGTTGCAAAAGACACTATTTGGCCCTATAAATTTCTTTGCTTTGATGACTGCATGGGGTCCCAGTGAGTGGGGATGTGCTAAGGTTTCGGGATATATTTGGCGAGTCACATGCAGTAGGGTAAGTTGTTGAGTAGAACTGCGGCCCTCTGCAGTCTTGGGCACTATTTCGGGAGTGAAGGGACACAGGTCAATATTACCGGCCTTCTAGATGAAGACAAGCCTCTGCTGGCGAGAGTCTCTCACCCAATTAGCAGCTCTCATACTTGTTGGTCATACCCCAGCTGCCATCTTTGTGGCAAAGTATTTTTCACCGCTAACAAAACTGCATAAATGCGGGTTTCTTGCATTGTCAGATTTTTTAAAAAGCAGATTGTTTTTTTTTTTTTAGTTATTAGCATATTGTTGTGCATGTAAATGCACTCACAGAACAATATTGCATGTATAATTATCATAATGAGGTGGGCCATGTTCATATCCAAATGGTAATTAAAATACATAAAACTTAACTGAAAGTTTAAAGTGTACAGTAGCTATAAACTGTCTAAATTTGGTCAGATTTACTGAAAAGAAAGTGTGTTTGTGTGCCTGTCACTGCGAGTGGAAGTTACTGTACACCCCCAGAGATGTCTTTTTTCAGGCAATGGATGAGTAGTTTGCTTCATTATTTTATGTTGCTTCATAAAAGCCTATACTGCAAGCAGTCTGGTAGATCAGGGCTGTAAAATTACTTTTTAGGTATTAGCACTGGTGCTATAGAACAAAAGCAGTCACTGGCACAGATTAAAATTAATTAGCACACAGAAGAGGTGTGCTGGTCAAAATTGTTTTATTTGTATTTTATAAATAACTAGGGCTTCTATTTTTTTGGGGGGGGGGGTTGAGAACCACAGGATTAGAAGAATGCAGCTTACTATGATGTTTCTCCTAATCTCAGAGACATGCTGAGTCCGCATCAGTTTTAAATTGCATAACTCTCGTTTTTGCATAGAAGGAGCTGCAGCCCTCCCTGACAATGCGTACAAAGCAGTCCGCTAAAGTTCAGGCGCTTGAGATTTGGCAATAGCAAACCAGACATCAGAGTTCTCATAGGCGGAAATAACACTTATCTTGCACATGCAACTGTTTTAAAATTTGTCTGCGCATATTATAGTTTTTGATCGCAAAAGCAGGCAAAACTGTCACATTATGCAGACCTGGTGTAGATAAATGGGTTTCCAGTGTATTTGTTTTCTGCCGAGTTTAGCTAACTACTCACAGCTAAAATAGACTTTGTGCTGAAACTGTGTACTTGCAGCTACTCTTCTGCTATGCCTTTTCTACGCTGCACTGCACTACTAATGCTCACAGTGTGAATGCAAAAACCCTTTCATATGGCCATTGAAATAAAAATGCGCTTAAGTGTGCGGTGTGAAACCGGCCTTATCTTTTTAGTTATTGGAAGAGATCATATTAGCCACTGTCACTTCCCCACTGATTAAACAAAGACGATATCTCATAATATATTCAAGAAATTTGAGACATGGGGGCTGAATCAATGTTCACAGAAGCGAGCCGGAAAGCCCTTCTTATAGATTTATTTTTGGAGGAGTTGAATGAGTCAGCCCTCCTGCCATTTGACTGATGAAGTTTAGTTAATAATGTCTGAAAGTCAATAACTGTAATTTAGCATTTATTAATAAAATAAATCAAAATAACAATGGAAAGGATCTGGCCACCAGTGGACTAAGGGCCCATGTTAATTATGAGATGTACAGTATATGGTAGTTAAATTAATACAATTTATTACAATTTTCAATTACAAATTTTCCATTTTCCCCTACACAAAATGCACTCAATTTGTTTTTGTTTTTGTTTTGTTTTTTTGTTTTTTTACCAAGCAGGTACAATCTCAAAATTAACCCCAAAATTTGGCCTTTTAATAGGCCTAGCTGATATATACTGTATATAGGTCCATCACCAGAATGAATTGCAGAACACTGGCAAAGGTCAAGCCATTTTTGTCCTTTTCTGATTTTGAGAGAGTGATGCATGCTTTTGTGTCTTCACGCCTGGACTGCTGTAATTCCCTGTATGTAGGGATTAGTCAATCCACGTTATCACGATTGCAAATGCTGATGCTAGATTGTTGACAGGTTCGTGGAAAAGGGACCACATTACTCCCATTTTGTTTTCTTTACATTGGTTGCTGCTCCGTTATAGGATTTTTAAGATTTTATTGATTGTTTTTAAATCTTTAAATGGCCTTGCACCATCTTATATTTCAGATTTGCTACAATTTTACTCACCGTCCAGATCACTTAGGTCCTCTGACCAGAAACTCTTGATTGTTCCTATGTCTAGACGTAAATTATGGGGGGGACCGCACCTTTGCAGTGTTGGCCCCGAAGCTCTGGAACAGTTTGCCTTTGCACATTAGAATTGCCTCCACACTGGTATAATTTAAATCTCTATTAAAAACTCATCTTTTTTCCCTTGGCTTTTTTATCGAACCCTGTTTAATGACATGTTGAAATCTCGATGTTTTGTGGTGAGTAGCATCTGTGTTGTATAATTTTGGTGTGTACTGTATGTTTTGATTTTTGCATATGTTATAAGAATTGAACAGCACATTGGTCAGCTAACTGTTGTTTTTAATTGTGTTTTATAAATACATTGCCTTGCCTTGCCTTAATTTGAATATTCGTTGCTTTCATTTTAAAAGCTGTCCATATGTTGATGTTACGGATCAGTGTTTATCAAAAAGTAAAACATTGTATGTGTGTTAGAACTACACTTTGTGTACAATTACATACAAATACTTACACGACCGCATTGGTATGTCTGGATTCATGTGCTTATTGTGTGTCTGTTTGTGTTGGAGGCTGGCAATGGGTTAATTTAAATATTAATGCATTGTTACTGGATTGCACTGGATTGGAGAAAAAGGCATGAATAGTAATTTGAAGTGCTTGCTTTTATCCATTATGGATGGCACTGACTGGAACAGTGCAATGAGCAAAACTAGAGGACTTTGGGACCATGTGACACTCTACAAAAGATCAAACAGGAAGGAGAGCACCAGCGGGAAAAAGGAAAAATTCTCTCTTTCCTTACCGATGTTGGCATACTGAAATATTCATCAGTGCTTGGAATGGTGTGCAAAGCTCCGTGCTGCCAGCTTCCTGCGCTACAGGATGTAGAAAAGCACAGGCATGCATGCCATGGCAACGGCACAGGCAGTTTACATTACACAATGTCAGCTGACAACTTCAGCTGACACATTTGCGGAATTAGTCTAAATAATGTTGGAGAACTGCTACTTGTGCTGCAGGTGTGTGTGGGAGTTTGAGTATGTATGTGGATGTGACTGTTCAGAATAGCACTACTCTTACTATTGCTGCAGTATATAGTATGTATACTACATTTGCCAAAATTAGTATAAAACATATAAAACAGAGCTTACTATGTGGTATACTGTATCCCACATTGAAATTCTCTTGATTCAACCTTCCATTTGTAATGTGACAGGTGAACTGGAAGTAAAATCAACCATGATTTTTAACATCTCTTTCTTGACTCATCGTTTGATCAGACTGTCAAAAGTTAAGATATTTTATGCAAAATTACATAAAAAAATGCTAAATATCCATGTTTATTTCCAATATTATAACTGACTAACAATTACTAAATTAATCCAGAAACGTGATGGGGTCGTGTGACAACAATGTAACAATTATGTTTAGTATGGAATATTGTGTACCGTTTCACTTACTATTAAATAAAAAGAAAAGTGTAGTTTTCAGTAAGCTAGTATACATTCCGAACATAGCCTGTGCATGTGTCAGTATCAGTACATGTGTGGTTAGTTAAATGCAAAAACCTCTGTATTACACCCACAGTAAATAAACAGTTTTATTAGGAGACAGAAAAGCAACAGCCCACACTTGTGTATCATAGTGCAATCGCCCCTAAGCCAAAACATACACAGAACATGTTCTTGTTTAATTTTCTGCCAAGTACTTTTTCTGTACAGTTGTGCAAGTTTGTAGATGTGTTCACTGTTCATTTTGTGTGTTCATCCCGCACACACAAATCACTTCTGGTTTGGCTAGCGGGGATGCAGAGTATTAATAAATAGCAGCATCAAACTCTTCACTAAACAGCTCAGTACATGGAGAGCCGCTCAATTTTGACTGTGATGTACAAATTTGTTTCACACAGTGTGCCAGAGTTCAGTATTTAGAGCTTTAGTACTGAGGAACTAAACAAATATTAGTCCAATTAAATCCTTATTTGGATCCATTTAGTTGAAACAAAACCACAAATCAGTCAAAGCTTGATCAAGCATTTGGGCTGTGCTGCAGCTGGTAGTTATGTATGTATGTATTAATGTATGGATGGATGGATGGATGACAGTGCATGATCTCAACCCACAGTGTTTAATGTTTATTCTGCTCTACAGTAATACAGTGACTGTGTGACTCCCACCAAGTGCACGAAAGAAGACAATATGTTGATGGATAATGATGGATAATACTGTTGTATTTTCTTCTGAGACTACAGTGGGAAGTACAGGCAACATAATTGCTTCTTTTATCTTTGAAAAGAGTTAGTCGGTGAACAAGGAGTATAATAAATCCACTAATTGTGGTGATATGTGTAATTAGTGACTCTTGGGCTAATTGTAGTAGAGTCAGAATGTTAATGAAGATTGAAGACTGCAGCTGTAGAAAATGAGCCGTTACTGTAGCTCACATCATTGCCAGTGATGTAATACCTCATCCATACTGATCAATGCATGTGATCAGTTTGGTATTTTATCTCTAGTCAACTGCAAAATGACATGACATATTTCAGCCAGAGAATCAACTCAAAGAAATAGAGTGGAGCAGTGTGGTTCCGGAAGTAAAAATCCTGTTTATTATCTCCAGAGGGGTAATGATTTTAACGCTAACAAATAAACCTTTAATGACAGACCTACCGTGAGCTCTGAGATTGTTAATCAATGGCATATGCTTCTGCTGAAGCCAGCACTCCACGTTATTTCAACTTCAACTTGATTACATAAATTCCTAGTGAAGAAATGAATTACCCATGATTCTGAATGATCCACCAATCAGAGAAACATGACAAACAAATCACACCAAAAGAGTTCTGCAGCGACTGTCCACTCCCATGACGCACTGTGAATTACATAGTCGCTATTCTATATTTGCATATGTTTGAATATTTGGCAATAAACTTAAAATATATGGTTTTATTAAGTGTAATCAACAACTTTAAATCATTATTTTATATTTTTCCACTGTTTTTTTATTTATTTATTTAGACTACGTCACGTTAACTATGTTAATGTAGTTCATTCCCTCATGAAAAATATTAAGCACAGGTTGTATACCTTTTTCTTGTCCAATTTTCAAATACTGTTTTGCTTCGAATCAAAGTTTGTTACATTGTGATTCTCCTGGTTGGTTTGGTTCATTTTAAACCCTTAAGGAAATAATGAATGGAAAAAATACTGTATATCTGAAAAAATGGTCAGGCACCGTCGCACTGCATTATCATATCCTTTATGGTTTTCAGGATGGTACTGTCTTTCCTTGACAACAAAGCTGCCGTCTACAATCAGGTTATCTAGTCTGCCTCTACTAGTTGACATGGAAGGGTTGACTATTCTTTCCTCTTTTGCCGTGCTCTCTCTAGGGATGTTGGTCAAATATCTGTTTGAGTATCAGAGTAATACAAAGACTTAATTACTTGGACACTTCACTGATTTAGTGTCTTGTTCACTCGAGCACAATGTGAAAGCAATGCAGTCTAGGAAAATAACTGATCAACAAAGGAACATTGGAAAGATAGACTGGTCAGAGGAGCTATATATTTGAAACACGTAGTTACTTCACTTCAAATCATTTCTTTAGCTCTTTGTGAAGTTGTTTAAGGGTTTCCACACCTTTTGACCATTACATTTTTTTTAAGTCATCTTTGGTTCCTGGAAAAGGATTTTTAAAAATAACTTTATGGAGATTGCACTCTCAAAGAGCCATTTAGTGTCAAGGGGTTGTTCACCCAAAAATGAAAATCCTCTCATGATTTACTCATGCCATCCCAGATGTCTATGATTTTCTTTCTTCTACAGAACACAAGTTAAGATATTTAGAAGAATATTTCAGCTCTGTAGGGCCTCACAATGGAAGTGATAAATAAAGGGAGCATAAAAGTAATCCATATGACTCCAGTGTTTTAATCCATGTGTTCAGACATGATATGATTGGTTTGGATGAGAAACAGATCAATATTTAAGTAATTTTTTGTAATAAAGTTTCCTCCCTGCCTAGTTAGGGGCGATATGCATGAAGAATAAGAATCACCAAAAACACAAGAATGACAATTTGAAAGTGACAGTGACGTAAGATTGACTGAGCAGGGAGGAGAATTTATAGTCAAAATGAATTAAATATTGATCTGTTTCTCACCCACACCTATCATATAGCTTCAAAAGATATGGATTTAACCACCAGAGTCATCTGGAGTACTTATGTTGCCCTTATGTGGATTTTGGAGCTTCAAAAGTTTGGCACCTATTCACTTGCACAGTGTGGGCCTACAGAGCTGAGAAATTCTTCTAAAAATCTTTTCATTTGTGTTCAGCAGAAGAAAGTCATACACATCTGGGATGGCATAAGGGTGAGTAAATGATGAGAGAATTTTCATTTTTGGATGAACTATCCCTGCTAACAAGTATTTGTGTAACAGGCAGACATTTTCTTCACTCTATACATTTCCTTGGCTTTTTAAGATCAATGGTTAATGGTTAAAAGTATTTAAATATTAATCTTTTTCACACCAAAAGCAATTGCATCACTTTAGAAGGCATAAATGTAACTGCTGGAGTCATATGGATGACGTTTATGCTGACTGTCTTTGATATTTGGAGCTTCAAAGGTCTGGTCACCATCCACTTGCATTTTAATGACCTACTGAGTTGAGATATTTTTCAATTTTTCTGCAAATGTGTTCTGCTGAAGAAAGAAAGGATGTCATGAGGGTGAGTAAATGATGAGAGAATTTTCATTTTTGGGTGAACTATCCCTTTAAGTATGGCATAATGTACAGTCATCTGGTCATTATCGTAAAACAGACGCCCACAGGATGATCAGGACTCTGCAATGCAAAGCGAAGGGGTCTTGTATCTCCCTTAAAAGGGTTAATATTATGATAATACATAATTAAATTCACATGAAACATCGTTTTGAGTTGAAATTATTTTATTAATAGAAGAGAGACACTGGCCAACAGCACAGCTATGAAGGAAATTGCTTCCCCTGGACAACCATTGTTGCTGTTTTGCAATTTGACCAATCATATTCAGGTATTCTAGAAAGCCATGTAATTAAGTCAGATATACTGTATGTGTGCCCTTCTAGTGATACCCAAAATTTTAAAACCGTCCAACAGATGGCTGTAGGAAATTAGCGGCTTTGTGGCAGGGTATATTTACAATTGCCAGCATTCATCACCAATAATATGTAAGAATTGTATAATGGAACGCTAAATGTAATGGGCAGATTTAAACATGCCTGCATTTATCCACCAATAATATGTAGGTTTTGGATGTAAACTAGTTTAGGAATCTTGGCTGCGTTCGACCACCAATATATGAAGGATAAATGACAAATGATCAGATTAGAAATCTGAATAAAAATTCTCCACCCTTAAATATGTAATACAACAAGCTTGTTGTATCTGCTCACAATTTATATATGAGGAATTTTAGCTCAAGAAGAGAATTACGATTAATTTGGAGAGTATTGAAGAATTAAGGTGTATGTCTGATCACTTGGCCATGCTGGGTTGATATGACGCATCTGTTAACTCTTTAGAGTAATACTATTCTCATGGCTATTGAAAATTATTTCACAAATATGTTGAAATAATGTTCGCACATGGAGCGTAGACCTCAAATCAATTGACGAGATTATTTATCAAAATATAACACAGTCAAATCCTCGTTGAATACAAACAAGACTTTATTTCTAATCTACAACATCAAACTAACTAACACACATAGACGAACATAAAACCAGGTTGGTGAGTGAACTGTAACAGAAGGTGAATGGAAATGGAGTCTATGACCATGCCCTGAACCATCAATACTTAATTTTGTATACCTCGATTTACAATCGGGTTACCCGAGGTATTTAAATAAAACACCAGAAATTTCTAGCAAAAGTCTGGAGGTGTACTTGCATTACATTACATTTCCTTGCGTTGCTATGGTTCTTTGGTCGTTCCGTCGATGTTTTGGACCTCTGTTAAGATCGTGGATGGCAGGTAGTTCATGCTCGAATGATCAGGCGGGGCTTTGATCCTGATTTTTATATAATGAAATTGGTGCAAGAGACTTTGACATTTGTTAACATCAATTTTCTCTACATAAACAGGCAAGCATATACATATGAAACATGACATACTTTCATGACTATTCAACATGCTAGTTACAAAACATGAAAATACCTGATAAAAAATCAGAATGGTTAATTTGTTGGTTTTACAACATGGATAATACGTTACATATTAAGATAAATATTTTTAGTATAATCCTACACATGGCTGTGTATTTGGATTGAAGTGAAATGAGAAATGTCCAAAGTCCATGTCAAATGTTCATGAATTAAGTTTCAGGTGAGCTGGTGAGCCATAAACTTGCCTCATGATTAGTATAATAATTTTAAGTGTAGAGAATTGGTTATATTGAAGAACAATAGATTTCCATGGGTTTCTTAAAAGAGCAGTCCTCAGCAAATGACCAGTCATGTGATGACCATTAACATTTAGAGCTTTTCTGATTAACAACATGGATGAGGAGGGGTCTTGGTGCGTCCACAGAACTCTCTTTGTTCTCAAGACAGTTAAGGTTAGGCAGCTGTGCATTTCGTCTCATTTGCACAGTGTTGCTTCAGGGCACCGTCTTTGGCAGAGTCTTTAAATGGATTGCCCTGGGGAATTTCAGTGTGACTATGGGCCTCTGTGTCTTAGTTTTAATAACAGTGTAAATCCTGGAATCAAATCGTTCTGTGTAGAAATTGTTAATTATTCTGCCCATAACATCCTACATGGCTTGTGTCCACCTCTTTAAACACCTACACCAGCTGGTGCCTAGAAATTATTAGCCATGTGATACATGCAATAAAATATGGTGGGATGAAATCGGAGCGAGTACTGTGTAAACCAGTAGGCTGGTTGCCGGGTCACTGTGTGAACACACCCTTAGAGAATACCGTCTCGCTTAGTGACACATTTACATAATGACACATTTACTTGCTGGTGACCAACAGACAATAGTTTTCACACAAGGCTAAGTTTAAGCATAATGATAAGTTGTCATTATATGTTTAGGATCACAGGTGAATTGCTGTTATTGAATTTGTTATAGGGTAAAATAACCAATCCTATCCCTAGTCTTTAGCAATAAAGTAGTCCATGTTGATCGTCCAGAATTGTCCAGTATTTTTGCAACAGCAGCCTACCTAATTCAGAAATGCTGTTGCATAGACATTGCAATTAACAAATGATAATTTAGCGAAAGCTTTGCTGTTTATGGTAAGATGCATGAAAGACAGAAAATTAATTAAGCATAACCAGCAAAATTTCACTATTAGAATAAGTTGAGTAACTTTTGTTTTGTTCAATTAACAGAGATACACTTTAAATAATCTGCAAAACAGAAGGTAAATACAGCAAATACCCGTTTGAACAACTTCAATAAATCTCTTAAAAGAGAGTGTAAGAAGTTAGTCTACATTTTCCCAAAAATTATTAAAAACTCCATGAATTGGTATGATGAGCATAGTTTTTTTCTTTCTTTCTCTTAATTTAAAACGTTTAATAATAATAATAAAAAATGTTATTTATATAGCACCTCTCATACATAAAATGCAGTTCAAAGTGCCTCACAGTTGGACATATAAAAACATAGAATTTAACATTTCAGAGATAGTAAAACAAATCATTGCAATCAAAATGAAACAGTACAAAAAACAAAAAAATACAAAAAAAATAAATAAAATGAATTAAATGTAGGGAAATCAAAATTAAAAACATACAAATTGAAAATAATGATAAAAAAAATAAAAAATAGATTCATCAAAAGCTAGATGGGACTGGTGACAGAAATAAAGTATTTTGTAGCCTCTGTGAGGCACAATTTTATTAAAACATAAGCAAGTCAAGAATCTATCACAAAAATGCAGAATGAGACATTCTCTGCAAATGCTTTTCTTGTGGAGTTCAAAGTGGCGTTGATGCCCTGGCACGTATCGTGAATATGGCTTCACGAAAGCGGATAGTTACAATCTGCCGGAAGACTAGTAATGTGGGGGATGAGGGTTTAAGAGATTTAATGCTCAATGCAATGAATATGCAACTTATGGTGGCTAGTTCATTCAATTAGTCAAAAACTTTGAGAAATGTTTAATGTTACTTGAATTGGTGCTATTTTACTGCATTTCTATCTTTATACCGTGGAAGGCTTTGTTTATTAAATGATAAAAAAGCATATTGCTACATATTGTTGTGATCTATTTCCTAAGGAAATAAATGCATTTTGACAGAAGTATATAGAGTCAAATGTCAGCTCTTTCAAAACCTATGATTAATCGTGTTTGACTGTAAAAATATGTGTTTAATCGCGATTAAAACTTTTGATTGACTCAGCACTATTATATATTGATGTCATTGGGTATTTAAAAACAAGATTTGCAGACCAGATAATGAAGTAATCTTCATTAGACTATAGTTACAGCCTTATATCACATTTCAGTGCAAGTGTTATGTACTGTATGTTATTCAATTTCTCTCCCCCTCTCTGTTGTCCCATATCATCCAAACTCTATCTGCATGCGGACAAGGTGACGTAAGGTCATCGTCCACCTTCTCTGTAAGCCTTCTCATGCCTTTACAAATTCTGCATCTATGCATGCTGAACACCGAATGGCTTTTCAGACACCTCATGTCATGACGATCTCTTAACACTCAATGTCGCCCAACTGGGCTATCTGTCATTGAGCCACATCTCAGTTTTACACAGACTTCAACTTAAAGGAATAGTTCTAAGGTACTATCCCTTAAATTGAAGCCTGTTACTCACAAAAACTAACTGTTTGTCTTTGGAAAACTTGGAAAATAACACAAGTTGTATGGACCATGTTTATGATACTTTTATACTTATTTATATGGATACTTCTATGAAACCACATAAAGGTGTGTAAATAATGACAGAATTTTCATTTTTGATTGAATGAATATTTTTAATTCAATATAATACTAACTACCTTTTTCAGACAGACTTTGACTGTGCATAAAGTCCTAGTATTTGTCTTAGCATTACATTGAGACTCTGATGTCGCTAATAATGGGCTTCCTGCAGTCTGTTCCATATGTGCACACTACAGTGTATGTCCTGTCAAAGGCAGACAGCAGGAGAATGAGACACTGCAGCAGGACATGGAGCAGTTGGCAGTGTTTTTCTTTGGCTGGCAGTTAGATTAGGCTGCTCACATGCTGGTGACCTCTCGACAGGCACCTGTAGGGTGAGGTTACTGACCGAGCAAACTCCTGACGCGCATTCACAGCTCCGTTTGGAAAGTGCAGTGGAAAAGGGCCAGAAAATATTTAAGCCTGCGTTAATGCTGATTAATTTTACAATTGTATGCTTATTTGAGTTCTAAAGTGTAATACTAAGTTAATGTTCCAGATTCAATACAAGATAAGCTCTGTGAACTGATCTCACAGTGAAATCGGAAACAATAGGTTGATTTTTTTTTTTTTTTTTTTTTAATTTTTAAACACTAGCTAGTAATTGTGTTCTATTTTCAGCCAGTGATTACAATATACAAGAGAATGAAAATTGTGATTGCCAAAATCGGTCTGTGCTTACCAAAATGCGAAACACTGCTCCCAGTGGCCAAAGCGATAAATGTTGTTGGGCGTATGGGCATGTGTGAGCTCCATTTTCTGGGTGCAATGTCCATGGAGGGGCACCAAAAGTGAGTTGTGAAGCAAGTTGTTTTCAGCTGTACTGGCAGTAATACAGTGAGGAGGAATGCTTATTTTATAAACTGTACACTTCAGCCCAAACCAAAACCTAAACCTCAGGTCAGTGGAGTAAAAATGTAATGTTAGAGTGGAAAATGCAGCCTCCCAATCACGCTTGTCACTGATTATACAGATGCGATTACTTCCTGGTTTCAGTGTGGGAAATGAACCCAGGTCTCCCATGCCACAGGAAAAGGTAAACACTGGAGCAATGCAAAAATGTCTGATAGGAGATGGCGCTTGATGGTGAGTCCGCATGTGATCGATTCAAGGGTAACGGAACTCTCGGAAATAACATGCCGACTTCCCATGTGATCATGTTGCTATGGCATGCTGTTGATTACCACAGAAAATTCTATTCAGTTCTATGTTTTTGTGTATTTAAAATTCTCTTGGACTCTTTAAAACATCTCAATAGTCTTTTCAATGAAGTATCTTATTATTATACTAATAAATTAACCAGGAAACACCATGTTGTTTGCAAGCTCTGTCTTGCTGCATTGTCTTAACACCCAATTTGGGATGTGACATTGTCTGGGACCTTCTCTATTTATATCTGTGTTAGAATAGCCTAAGCACGTTCAGTTTTCTGGGCACATAATTTTTATAAAGTTATCCAACAAATACATGTGTCTTGTGTTTATGTCTGTTCAACACAAATGACCTTCTGTCTTTCAAATGAACTTATGTCCTTTCTCCACTTTTAGTGAGGACTCCACACTATGATTTGACTTTTATAAAAAGTACTGTGGTGGTACAGGGTTAACTGATGGTGTCAGAACTTAATGCCATGGTACTTTGATATATACTATACCAGGTTACTGAAAGTTTACAATATTCATTTACCATGGTATTTACGTTGCGATCCAAAGTACTTTAAATAATACCGTGGTACTATCATCTTACTGAATATGTTGAAAAACTATTGTATTTCCATGCAAAAAACAAGCAAAAAAAAAAAAAAAAAAACATGGTAATACCATGGTAATTTTTTGTCAGTGGAACTAAGTAAACTTGTTGTATTTAACTGTTGTACTTCAAAATTATGGTGCTACCATGATGTATTTCCAAAAACATGATAGTAGCCACAATGGTACTTTTTGGTATTGTTTTTGTTTTGGCACTGTATTTTGTTGTTGTACAATACATATACAGTTGAAGTCAGAAGTTTATATACACTTCAGTTGAAGTTATTAAAAGTAATTTTTAACCACTCCACAGATTTCATATTAGAAAATTAGCCAATTAGCTTCTGATAGGAGGTATACTGAATTGGAGGTGTACTTGTGGATGTATTTTAAGGCCTACCTTCAAACTCAGTGCCTCTTTGCTTGACATCATGGGAAAATCAAAAGAAATCAGCCAAGACCTCAGAAAAAAATTTGTGGACCTCCACAAGTCTTGTTCATCCTTGGGAGCAATTTCCAAACGCCTGGAGGTACCACGTTCATCTGTACAAACAATAGTGTGCAAGTATAAACACCATGGGGCCACGCAGCCATCATACCGCTCAGGAAGGAGACGCATTCTGTCTCATAGAGATGAATATATTTTGGTGTGAAAAGTGCAAATTAATGGCAGAACAACATCAAAGGACCTTGTGAAGATGCTTGAGGAAACAGGTAGACCAGTATCTATATCCACAGTAAAATGAGTCCTATATCGACATAACCTGAAAGGCTGCTCAGCAAGAAAGAAGCCAATGCTCCAAAACCACCAAAAAAAAAGCCAGACTACAGTTTACAAATGCACATGGGGACAAAGATTTTACTTTTTGGAGAAATTTCCTCTGGTCCGATGAAACAAAAATTAAACTGTTTCGCCATAATGACCATCATTATGTTTGGAGGAAAAAGGGTGAGGCTTGCCAGCTGAAAAACACCATCCCAACCGTGAAGCACGGGGGTGGCAGCATCATGTTGTGGGGGTGCTTTGCTGCAGGAGGGACTGGTGCACTTCACAAAATAGATGGCATCATGACGAAGGAAAATTATGTGGATATATTGAAGTAACATCTCAAGAGATCAGCCATTTGCAGAAAATGACAACTGGTCAAAAAAAAAAAAAAAGATGCAGTGTTTTCAGACCTCGAATAACGCAAAGAAAACAAGTTCATATTCATTTTTAAACAACACAATACTAATGTTTTAATTTAGGAAGAGTTCAGAAATAAATATTTGGTGGAATAACCCTGATTTTCAATCATGTGGAGGACAGCAGCTTCCTTTGTGGTGTTCTGCCACAGACACCATGCCTGCTTAATTTTTTTTCGTATAGTAGACTCATTAACAGAGATATTACACCAGTTCCAATGATTCCTTCAAGTCTTTAGCTGTCACTCTAGGGTTCTTTTTTACCTCAGTGAGCATTCTGCGGTGTGCTCAAGAGACATCTTGGCTGGATGGTCACTTCTAGGGAGAGTAACCACAGTACTAAATTGTCTCCATTTATATTCACAGCTTTCATGCGTCTTGGTATGCTCTCTACCAGTCTTTCACATTGCTGTTGGGTGACTTTATGCCTCTCCTAGTGCAAATATTCAAGCAGCTCGGCTTTGTATGATGGCTTGTGGACATCCATCTTCCTCTTGATCACATTCCATTGGTTTTCAGTGGGGTTCAGGTCTGGAGATTGGGCTGGCCATGACAGGGTCTTGATCTGGTGTGGACAAATTAATATCTGAGCTCTTCGAGAAAACTTTGTAACCCTTTCCAACTTTATGCAAAGCAACAATTCTTGACCGTAGGTCTTCTGAGATCTCTTTTTTTCTGTGTGGCATGGTCCACGTCAGCAGATGCTTCTTGTGACTATCAAACTCAGAATGTTTGAGTTATTTTTAAAAGTCAGTGTAGCTCTAACCCACACCTCCAATCTCGTTTCATTAATTGGATGCCAGGTTTGCCAACTCGTGACTCTAATTAGCTTTTGTATGTCATTAGCCTAGGGGTTCACATACTTTTTCCAACCTACACTGTGAATGTTTGAATGATGTATTCAATATGTACAATGACAATACAATGCCCAAAGTGCCCGAAGTTGAAGAAAAACCCATATGTTAGTTGTATTTTTATTTTTATTTTTTTGTGTATGTGTAATATAGAGTATTTTGCCTTTGAAAATACAGTACATACAGGAAACATATACTGCGTCATTCTCTTTTATGTGTTATCATAGTGTTAATATACAGATAAATGCTGGAGCAAGTTCTGCTCAATGGCCACGACGCATGGAGATTTTAAAAGTTGACGCGTCTCACAGCTGGGAGTTTACTGCCAGATTTATGCCCTTCACAGGTAGGCTGGCTTCAGTTAACTATTTGTGGTCTAACATTGCGGAACCCGGTGCAGTGACCTTGTCGCACAATGCTATTATCTGAGCAATAGATCTGAGCGTGTAATATTAACCTATGGCAGCAGCCTGCGGAAGACGCAGACAGAGACAAACGTCCTCACCCAATGGAAAAGAATTGCTTGAGTCTCCGATGGGGAGAAAGGGAAGGAAAAGTAGGGAAAAGCAAAGAGAGGGAGGATGGATGGGCGCATTTGGGGACAGATGTGGCGAGAGATGATTTATCTGACTGTCGCAGGCTGCTCCCAGAGTGCCTGAGTGTAGCAGGATCCACGCTTGCATGGGATAAACACATTAAGTGGCCAGTTAATTAAAGGGGCCGCACAGACGACCCAAGACCTTGGAATCACAGGGTTTGATTGTGCTGGTTACTGACTAGATATGCAGTCAGGATGAGTATGAGTGCGTGTGAAGGGTGATGTGGTGAAATGAGCTCGTCATGATACTGGAGAGGGTAATGTAGGTCAGAGCATCTCGCTTGAATGAGAACGAGCTTGTCCAATGGCTGTGATACAGTTTGGCTCTGACTTTAAGGGATATTTCATCCAAAAATTTTAATTTTGACATTGTTTACTCACCCTTGTGTCATTCCAAATATGTGATGTTATTTTTCTGATGAACACAAAAGGAAAAATGTTGAAGAATGAAGAATGTACTGGCCACTCTTTCCTATACAGAGTAATATTTTGAGTGTCAACATCCAAAATTACAAATAAAGCACCATAAAAGTAGTTCATTATACTTGCACATAGTGCTATTCAATATATCTAGTAGACAAGATACCATGTAATCACAATAATTTTGCTGGCCAGATAAAATTAAGCAATATAGGAATATTGCCATGGTTTTAAAGCACTTTTTATTTGGCCACTATGTCAAACTGATTTCATTATCCTTTGGGGCTGCACAATTAATCATACTAACACCAAAATTACAACAAATGGCCATATGGGATTATTGAAATGCAAAATGTGATTTTATTAATGGAATGCATGGTCTGTGTGCGTTTCAGTGTGAAAACGCACAAAGCTCATGATAAGCTGTTAAAGTGCTCTCAGTGCTGCAAGTTCAAATATTCGCATAATAATAATAATCATCGTCATCATATTAATAATAATAATAATAATAATCATATTAATATTTGGGGGGGGGGGGACTGATGTGGCTGATTCTTCAACTTACGGACTCTATGATTCGGTTGCATTGGTTAACAGCTTACTGAAAGTACATATTACAGTGAATAACGACTTGAATTTTGGTTTGTTTCTCACCAAGCTATCATATGGCTTCAGAAGACTTGTAATTTAGCACATCAACCACTTGTATCGTACTTTTATGGTACTTCTGCATCTTTTTTAAAGCTTGAAAGCTTCAAATCCCTTCAGTTGTAACTGCATGAAAAAGAAAAAAAAAAACAAGCCAAATTGGGGCTCCAGACTGCGACTAAAATGACTCATGACACAAATGACAAAATGACACAAAAATAATAGTGCGACAATAATTTAAAATCTAGTCACCATTGGCGACAGTTGGGTTGTGTGCGTTCATATGTGGTTTCATCAGATATCATCTTGTGAGTTACTGAATACATCTTTAGAGCGTGCACCACCAATGTGTCTCAAGCCTCTTTTCACCCGTTCTGTTGTTATGATGAGCTCGCTACGCCGCATGCAACAACAAACCCAGCGCGAGAGAGTTTGTGACCAAATGACTCTTTTGAACTGGGTCTTTTTCATAAATCACCTGAAAAAAACTGAGGGTGTGAACACAGGAGCTCAGGTTAGCAGTTTGAATCAGATTCACTTTCTCAGCGAATCATCCATCAGTGTGTTCACAACTGGGAGCACAAACATTTCAAAATAGAAATCCTATGTGTATTTCGGGCTTCTTTAAAATTAAAAGTCCCACACCACTTCTTACCACACTTAGGACAATTGAGGGACTTATACAATACTATTACACAAGGTGCAAAAATTCATTGATGCTCAAGAAAGCAACACACTACTATATGCATTCTACGCTTTATGTCAATATCTGCTTATGTAGATTCTGAAGGGCAGGAAAAAAAAATATAGATATTTTATCTCTTATATTTGTATAAATTATGAAGGGGGTATGAACATTGATGAGACAAAAGGGGAATGCAATTTACGTATCTTCTCAACTATATATATTGTTTATTAAACCTCCGATTAATGGGTTATCAGCTGTCTTCCTTTTCTGTCTTGTTTCTGAACAACAATCTAAATCGAGCAATTATATGATTTGGTGACTAAAAACAGCCATTTGGCTCCTTAATGTTGCAGTTAAGGAGGCAATGGCTCCTCAGTCATTTTTGTTTAGTCTGGTGCTCTGCAAATATTCAGAATTTCTCCTATTGCCTTTCATGGAAGAAAGTAAATAATATGGGTTTCGATCAGCATGATGGTGAGTAAATGTTGAGAGAATTTTCATTTTTGTGTGAACTGCCCCTTTAAACCAAAATGGAGGCAGACAGGGACTGAGCCAGAATGAAATGAGGCACTCTTACAGTGAACAACTTAAATAGCTGCAAATGTTATGCTTCTCCTGTCACGCACGCTTGCTGACTGATGTTTGTAGTGACGTACAGAGACCTTGGCAGGGGCACAGGGACATGGACAAAGTGTGAAGAGAAATCTGCTGTCAATAGATTCTTTTTTTGGGGGGGGTGGGGGTTGTGCTGTAGTAAAGACACCTCCGTTTAAATCTCCACGCTCTTAAAGGCACCACAGCTTAAAAGGGCACCTTTAGATTTGTGAACTAAAGGGGCATGGGCTTGCGCCCCTGTAGCCCCCATTCTGTGCACATCAGCTGATAGTAAATGACCTGATTAGCATTTCGTTGAGCAATTGAAACTGCTTTGATTGCAAACTACAATAACAGTTGTCAAACTAGCCTGTGTGACTCCATTGTCTGACCTTGTTTGTTTGAGTTGCCCAAGGCAAGAATCCCAGACTGAACGCTTCTGTGGCACCAAGCAGAGGACTGCGGGGTCACTCTAGTTGCTGGGACCAGGTCAGGGACCAGAGTGATGTGAACTTGCTGTGGTTTCCAATGACGACATGGGGTTTTGGGACTTATGAACCAGAGGCCATGCTTACAGACGGCTACAGACTCGTGTGGCATCTGGGCATGCGGTGTTGGGCAACTGATGGACAATCAGGGGCTCTGGTTCTCCACTGACCCGTCCATATAGCAGGATTGGCGTAGACAGTGTTATTTGCATAAACCTTTCCTTGAGTTCTCTGTAAGGTCAAGGAATATTGTTACACAAGAGTTGTTTATAAGCTTGCTTGACAACTAAATGTCAGTTTAGATCAACATGCATGGATCAACATGAGAAAATAGTCTCAACATTATTACATTGTGTTTTTATTTAATCAAATTTAAAAAGCATGAATGAATGTTCTGTAATTAGTTGCTAAAAAAAAATCACTATAACTACTACTCATTTTTATGTTTTTGGTTAGTCTGTAGTAATTATTATAATTTTCTTTATATGAAAACATTAGAAGTCTTTGGCATGTCCTCTTTTAAATTGTTGTAAATGTGTGGGTATGCATAAATGAGAGATTGCTGTCTTGAAAAAGTTTTCCCATCTTAATGCAGTCTTAATCAGTAATGGCTCTCTTAGATTTCACGAACAGATCTGTTGTGCTCTTTTTGTGGAATTGGTTATCTTTTTGGATGATTGAGGACCCTTGAATGTAACCTTGCAGAACACTTTGTTCTAATAATGTAGATGAGTGACATTCAAGAAAGCCCACTGTGCATTTGAAAGAGCAAACTTTATGAATCCAGATTTAGTTCAAATTACTAGAGATTTTCTCAAAGCTCTTATTGTATTCCTGGTCTTTAGTGAGTGTTTGGGCAGCAGTGCTGGGTAGTAACGGATTACATGTAATCTGTATTATGTAATCAGATTTCAAAACCAATTAATTGTAATTGTATTACATTACATTTTATAATACTAGTAATCGGACTAAGGTTACTTTTTTTATAGATTACATGATTACATATTAACAAGGCAACAGACATAAATTGTTAATAATTTATTGATCATCCTAATCATTCTCTTTTTTCAGTCTTTTACATTTTTCATTCCAAATCAGCACACCGCTGATATACGTTCGGTAAGTCTTCGAGTGTTTTCGGAAGACAGCGGGAGGGGACGGTTGTGTGTATTTAACTCAGAACTGATACTTACTACTAGCCAGTCAGTTGAAGATGGAGCGGTTTACCTCAGCATATAACCACTGGATCTATAGAGATAATTACATTTTTAAGAATGAAATTACACCAATGGTGTGCAGCTCACACATTGAACTTAATTGTTTCAAAGGATCTAGTGGATGCCATCTCTAAGGGTCCTGCCTGCAGGGTACACAATAGTTCAACTGCAAAATGTGCAGCAATATGAAACAAAACCTATCGCTCTACTGTTGCTGCTGATGGCAGTGGAATTCACTGCATGAAACTTGACACAATTGTTCCTTGTGTGACTCGGTGGAAGTTGTTTTAAAATATTCTGCTCTTTTAGAATATTCTTGCTGTTCAAAAGATAAAATCTTGCACCTCAGCTTTGAAAAGGTGATGGACTATCAGTAAGCAGCAAGGGTTAAAAATGTTTCAGTGTTTTTAGATGAAAGCTTTGACCTTGCGAAGTAATTGCGGTTAATTTTATGGTCATTAAAGTTCTTAATGTTGCTATTGTTAAATGCACTTAAAATGAACTTCTCAGTGTTTTGAATTATAAACTTTGGCCAAGCACTTTTTGTGAGGTTCCTTTTGTTAGTAATAAAGAATGGAATACATTTCTTCCCCTTTGTAATTTGATGTTAAAATGATTATCCTACTCAAATGCATGTGAAATAAAATAGAATTAGGTTGAAAGTAATCTAAAAGTAATCCAAAAGTAATAGGATTATATTACTTCAAAATGTAATCTACAAGATTAAGTTACTGATTGCATTTTTTATCATGTAATTTGTAATCAGTACCAGATTACAGTTCTCAAGTAATCCACCCTGCACTGTTGGGCATAGTAGATTAAAGTAAAGCATCTGGGGAACGTCTCACGCCAGTCACTGTTATGCTGCTTAAAGCTCAAGTCCACAAATGTAAACTGCCGTTGGACCAGTGAAGTATTTGGGAAAATAAAAACTAGTACAACATTGTTTTATGTGTTTCTTTCAACATGATCAGACAGAGAATTGGAAATGTTGCTTTTGAAAGTTAATGTAGCCTGAAATTAACCACATTCTACTGAATTATTGACAATAGTCATACCCCAGCAGACATTTTTGCATCAATTAAGATGTGATCACCGATCACCTCTGGTGCTATTGATAGTCCGTTATGCAAGCAACCTCTGAGACATGGGTTCTGGTCCCATGGAAGTAATTGTGTTCAGATAATCAATGATGAGCAAAATTCGGAGGTTGCATTTTCACTATTAAATTGCATTTATAACTACACTAATGGCTGGTTAGGTTTAGAGTTGGGGTTTGGGTTTGGGTTAGGGAGTAGAGTAAATAAAAATGCATTCCTGTTGACTGTATTACATCATTTTCAACTAAAATCACTAGCTTTTAGTTTCACTATGTTGACATTTTGTCCCAGAAACTGGAGCTCACATGGTTTTATCAGCCACAAAGGAAAAATCTAATTTTCTTAATGCTTAGAAAAGTAATAGCACACCTCTCCTCTTCAAGTTGTATGATTTGAGGCATCATTGATGTCCATAGCATTAAAAGTGTAGGATGAGTTGCGCACTTTAATACTTAGCGTTAGCAGTTTGTTCAAATCCCAAAGTTTTTAAAATTAGAATTGAAAAAAATGTATGTAAATGTGTTTACTTCATGTATGAATAATTTTTACCTTTGAGGACATCACCGAAAGTCCCCAAAAAGGAGGTTTTATAAGGTTTAGCTAACTTCTGGTGAAGCTATAGCATAGCTAAGTAGCTAAGAACAGCACAGGTAAGTAAACCAAAGTCTTTCTAGCAAGTCAGTCCACTGTCGGCCATCTTTGGAATGCTCTCAGGAGGCTATTTCCAGTCATGACAGTGCAGCTCCTATCTACTTCGTACTTGAAATCTCAAAAACAGTTGGTCAAGGCTACGATCCAAGAACATTTTAAATCAGCAATAAAATTTGGTAATACTGGAATCATAAATTGTGCTTCTTTAACTCATATTAGGCTAAAAATTTTCCCTGCTTGTATAGCCAATGCGCATGCGCATTAGTGAGTTGATTGACAGGCGATGCATGTAGCAGAAAGCACTTCCTTTCTACATCCATTGACCGTTGAGCACTAGACCTTCTTGGTTGGGCATGTTGGTGCAGCTATCCTTATGAGGACTCTCCATAGACATAATGATTTTTATACTGTACGAACTATAGATTCTATCCCCTAACCCTAAACCTCACAAATAACTTTCTGTATTTTTGCATTTTCAATAAAACATCATTTAGTATGTTTTTTTAAGTGATTTGAATTATGGGGATACTAGAAATGTCCTCATAAACCACATTTATAGCATAATACCCTTATAATTACCAGTATGTAACCTAAGAAAATTCCTCGTAAACCACCCAAACCCACCCACACACACAAGGTGAGTTTAAGGATGAAAATGGGACTCGACACTAAATATGAGATTTGAGTCCCATTTTCATCCTTAAACTCACTTTGTGTGTGTGTGTGTGTGTGTGTGTGTGTGTGGGTTTGGATCGTTTACAATTACATTTTTTTAGGTTACAAACTGGTAATTACAAGGGTATTATGTTATAAAAGCAGTTTATGAGGACATTTCTAGTGTCCCCATAATTAAAATCACTTAAAAAACATACTAAATGATGTTTTTTTGAAAATGAAAAAATGCAGAAAGTTTTGTGAGGGTTAGGTTTAGGGGTAGGGGACAGAATCTATAGTTTGTACAGAATAAAAATCATTATGTCTTTGGAGAGTCCTCATAAGGATAGCTGCACCAGCATGTATCAATAGCTCTTCTAGCACATACATTTTTTTTTTGGGATTTGCCTAATGGCATTAACACAAGTTGTTAACATTGATGAGCTCTTAATTGAGATACTGTAATATCCATCTTAAAAGCAGCATTAAGGACCATCCTGGTTATGAGCAAACAGTATTTCACTTTCAGTATTTTAAAAAGGTAATTTTGTGACTGCAATAAGAAACATTGCTTAATGGGACTTTTTCTGATGTTCACCCTGACTCATGACCAGCATAGATAATGCTCACCGATGCCGACCACTCTCTAAACCTATTTATATTTGCACATTTCGGTTGTATTTTTTACCACCAAACCTCCCCCCCAACCAGGCCGGCCATTAATAGCAGTTTATCAGCAACACTGTATGCTCAGGGAACACTTGTATGCAGCCTCCTTCTCATACCTACAATTCAACACACAGTTCCTTTCCTTTGGCTGGCTTGCCATTAATGTACTTCATTAACCAGAACCCCGAACCCATTCATGGAACCATATCACCATCCAGTGGCCAACTGAGGAACATTTTTTATTTTATTTATTTTTTTCATTCTGACCTGAAGTGCTCTCTGTGTTGAATGGATCAGAGAGTAACAAAATCATCCATATTGAGAATGAAGACCTCAAACATAGCAGAGAGAGAGAGAAAGGTTGGAGCTCCATTTTGGCCGGAGCGAGCTGCAGCTCTGACTCTCTTGACTGTCACACGTCTCTTTATGCGTGCAGGGATAGTAAGATTGTTGAGAGGGTTGAATAGAGTTGCATTGTGTGCCACTCAGGACAAAGTGAGGAACGTTAAGCTGCTTTTGAGAGCTTGCCAGGCAGCTGTCAGCTTTAGTGTTCACTATCTCTCCCTCTCTATTTTTTCTCCCCCTCAAACCCCAATTAAACAACAGGAACAAATCCTGTTTTGTTGAAGTTTACTGTGCCAACAACGTAGGACAGCAGTTTTGCATTGCCGGTTTTTAGACCTTGTGTGAGAAGCACCTATATGTAGAGGATTTCAAATCAAAGTGCAGGAGACTCAACTCAGTTTGTTTGCTGTTAACATGTTGCTAAGATAATTCAATAATATTCTAATAAGATAAGTACATGGCACACAGAAACATTGGGTAAAAATAGTCAATAGTTTTTGGTAGTACAGATTATACACTGGCTGCCAAAAGTTTGGAATAATGTACATATTTTGCTCTTTTGGAAAGAAATTGGTACTTTCATTCACCAAAGTGGCATTCGACTGATCACAATGTATAGTCAGGACAAAAATAACATGAACAATTACTATTACAATTTGAAAAAAAATGTTCAGAACTTCTTAAACTACTTCAAAGAGTTCTCATAAAAAAAAAATCCTCCACGTGCAGCAATGACAGCTTTGCAGATCCTTGGCATTCTAGCTGTCAGTTTGTCCAGAAAATCAGGTGACACTTTACCCCACTTTACCCCGCTTCCTGTAGCACTTGCCATAGATGTGGCTGTCTTGTCGGGCACTTCTCACGTACCTTATAGTCTAGCTGATCCCACAAAAGATCCATAACACTCTTTTCAAATTATCTATTGTCCAATGTCTGTGTTTCTTTGCCCACTCTAACCTTTTCTTTTTGTTTTTCTGTTTCAAAAGTGGCTTTTTCTTTGCAATTCTTCCAAATAAGGCCTGCACCCTTGAGTCTTCTCTTTACTGTTGTACATGAAACTGGTGTTGAGTGGGTAGAATTCAATGAAGCTGTCAGCTGAGGAAATGTGAGGTGTCTATTTCTCAAACTAGAGACTCTGATGTACTTATCCTCTTGTTTAGTTGTACATCTGGTCTTTCACATCTCTTTATGTTGTTGTTAGAGCTAGTTGTCCTTTGTCTTTGAAGACTGTAGTGAACACCTTTGTATGAAATCTTCAGTTTTTTGGCAGTTTCAAGCATTGCATTGCCTTCATTCCTTAAAACAATGATTGTCTGATGAGTTTCTAGAGAAAGCTGTTTCTTTTTTGCCATTTTTGACCAAATATTAACCTTAAGACATGCCAGTCTATTGCATACTGTGGCAACTCAAAAACAAACACAAAGACAATGTTAAGCTTCATTTAACGAACCAAATAACTTTCAACTGTGTTTAATATAATGGCAAGTGATTTTCTAGTACCAAATTAGCAATTTAGCATGATTACTCAAGGATAAGGTATTGGAGTGATGGCTGCTAGAAATGGAGCCTTTCAAAAAACATTTGTGTATACAATAAACAATAAATATAATTTTTAATTACCAATTTTAATACCAATATATATACATTGGTATTAAAATTGGTAATTAAAAATAATATTTATTTATTTATATAATTATATACACTGTATGTACATATATATATATATATATATATATATATATATATATATATATATATATATATATATATATATATATATATATACAGGTGCATCTCAATAAATTAGAATGTCGTGGAAAAGTTCATTTATTTCAGTAATTCAACTCAAATTGTGGAACTCGTGTATTAAATAAATTCAATGCACACAGACTGAAGTAGTTTAAGTCTTTGGTTCTTTTAATTGTGATGATTTTGTCTCACATTTAACAAAAACCCACCAATTCACTATCTCAAAAAATTAGAATATGGTGACATGCCAATCAGCTAATCAACTCAAAACACCTGCAAAGGTTTCCTGAGCCTTCAAAATGGTCTCTCAGTTTGGTTCACTAGGCTACACAATCATGGGGAAGACTGCTGATCTGACAGTTGTCCAGAAGACAATCATTGACACCCTTCACAAGGAGGGTAAGCCACAAACATTCATTGCCAAAGAAGCTGGCTGTTCACAGAGTGCTGTATCAAAGCATGTTAACAGAAAGTTGAGTGGAAGGAAAAAGTGTGGAAGAAAAAGATGCACAACCAACCAAGAGAACCGCAGCCTTATGAGGATTGTCAAGCAAAATCGATTCAAGAATTTGGGTGAACTTCACAAGGAATGGACTGAGGCTGGGGTCAAGGCATCAAGAGCCACCACACACAGACGTGTCAAAGAATTTGGCTACAGTTGTCATATTCCTCTTGTTAAGTCACTCCTGAACCACAGACAACGTCAGAGGCGTCGTACCTGGGCTAAGGACAAGAAGAACTGGACTGTTGCCCAGTGGTCCAAAGTCCTCTTTTCAGATGAGAGCAAGTTTTGTATTTCATTTGGAAACCAAGGTCCTAGAGTCTGGAGGAAGGGTGGAGAAGCTCATAGCCCAAGTTGCTTGAAGTCCAGTATTAAGTTTCCACAGTCTGTGATGATTTGGGGTGCAATGTCATCTGCTGGTGTTGGTCCATTGTGTTTTTTGAAAACCAAAGTCACTGCACCCGTTTACCAAGAAATTTTGGAGCACTTCATGCTTCCTTCTGCTGACCAGCTTTTTAAAGATGCTGATTTCATTTTCCAGCAGGATTTGGCACCTGCCAACACTGCCAAAAGCACCAAAAGTTGGTTAAATGACCATGTGGTGGTGTGCTTGACTGGCCAGCAAACTCACCAGACCTGAACCCCATAGAGAATCTATGGGGTATTGTCAAGAGGAAAATGAGAAACAAGAGACCAAAAAATGCAGATGAGCTGAAGGCCACTGTCAAAGAAACCTGGGCTTCCATACCACCTCGGCAGTGCCACAAACTGATCACACCTCCATGCCACACCGAATTGAGGCAGTAATTAAAGCAAAAGGAGCCCCTACCAAGTATTGAGTACATGTACAGTAAATGAACATACTTTCCAGAAGGCCAACAATTCACTAAAAATTTTTTTTTTTTATTGGTCTTATGATGTATTCTAATTTTTTGAGATAGTGAATTGGTGGGTTTTTGTTATATGTGAGCCAAAATCATCACAATTAAAAGAACCAAAGACTTAAAATACTTCAGTCTGTGTGCATTGAATTTATTTAATACATGAGTTTCACAATTTGAGTTGAATTACTGAAATAAATGAACTTTTCCACGACATTCTAATTTATTGAGATGCACCTGTATATATAACAAACATTTGTGTATGGCACAAGGACAATTTAGATATTGATTAGTTTAGTGTGTAAAATCGCTTACATTTTCTGTGTAAAGTCTATCTAATTTTACAACTTGAAATGATGATGATGTAACGCCGTAAACCCTAAAACAACCATAAAAATGATTTAAACAAATTTACAGCTCAAATAATACACAAGTGCTTACAGAAGAATTAATGTAAGTGCTTTTATAAAATTATAAGCTTCACATTTCTGCCTTTAAACCCTCCTAATATCCCCCTTTACTTCCTTTGTAAGTGCCTAACTGTAACCTCATTTCTGAATTCTGAATCATAATTACTGAATTAATTAGCTATGTTTGCCTGCTGCTGGTAGACAGTCGGGCTAATTGCAAGTGTCTGGCAATTACGAATGTAGAGATGGGAAAGGTTAGCATCCCGTACCCTAGTTGTACTGATAAGCTGGTGGATCAAAAGAGTGTGTTTGGAATGTCTCACTCTCAGCAGCTTTTCATCAGTCAAAGGTCAGACATCACTCACATCAGCCATGGCAATGGCTGGGATGCTTTGCTGTATGCATGTGTACTTTTGTATATGTTTGTTCCTTGTTACACATTTGTGTTCATATCAAGTACATATATTTTTTATTTATGTATATAATTGGAGGAAATAATACAGTATGTGATATACATTTTCCTGTTTCTGTATAAATTGGTCATACAATTTTATCTGATCATCAGCAAAGTCACAACATGCATTCACATCCTTTTTCTAGCAAAATGTCTGTCTGTTTTTGTGACATAGACACAGTTTAAGCAAAATCAAGGTAAATTCAAAGGTTATACATACTGTACTTTTTCCTGGAACTGTAGATAGGTTCTCCTTATATACTTGATATGTAAGTGTTTAACACTGTGTGATCAAGTACACATAGATATGGCCCTCTAGTCAAAAAATCCTACTTTATCCTTTTGGAATTTCTATCATAATTTGGAGCCGATCCAAATGGAAATTTTCTTATAGGACTCCAACAAAAAATATTAACGGCTGTGTCTCGTTTCGAAGGCTGCGTGCTAGGTAGGACGCCTCGTCCTTTGAAGGCTGCAGTATACCGAGTGTCCTCCTTTAAACAAGCCTTGTTTAAACGAGACGGCCTTCGTAGGACAAACAGAAATGGAATGTAACATGGTTGCTATGACAGCATGCCACTCTTTAACAAGTGCGAGCGCTTTGAGTGAGAAGGGAACAAAGTCCCTTTAGAAGGAAATGTATTAGGTACATTTTAGGAGAGTTATAATGATGTAAAGAGAAAAGAAAATAGATTTTACAGGTGTACTTTTAGTCTAATACTTTATTTTAATTATATATTAATATAATTATACATATTATATTCTCTGCACCCATCTACTGAGGTACTTCAACTTGGAAATTAACATTCCTTGCATTTGAACATCATATTTACGGGCAAATTGGCGTATTTTTTTTTTAGACATTTCCGTTGAAGCAAAGAATTTAGGGTTGTGAGTGCCCACAAAGGATACACCTCATGCATCCTCCAAATTCCTGTGAAAGAAGGTCACATTCGAAGGCTGCATTCGAAGTGTCCTACTCGCTTTTCTGAAACGAGACAGCCACGATGACGTGTGCGGCCGACAAATGCGGCCGACAAATGCGACCTCCGGAGGACGCAGCCTTCCAAACGAGACACAGCCATTGTATTACAATTGTATTATTGTTGTATTATTGTACTATTAGTACTCTTATGATTCCCAATATGATACAAATCCATTTAGGACATTAGAAGCAATTAAATGAAAATAGTCAGGGTTTTAAATCTCCTACATCTCTTCAGATAATTTCAATCACATGTATTCCAATTGAAGTAGAGCTCTGATAATGACTACACAATATCCAATAATACTCTAAGAATCAAATAAGAATAAAAACAAATCCTGTCAGAATTTCAGTTTATCCAGTTGGATCCTATTTGATTCTTATAGGATTCTAATTTGATTCTTTTAGTCTTTGTTCCAAAATATGATCTGAATTCAAACATTACTGTATTGTTGTAAGACTAACTGTAGGTACAGCAGGGCCAGTACCAGGATGTGGTCTTTGGTTGGGCATTTGTATGTAAGGGGGACAATGTTAATTGTTTTGCCATTAGTCAGAGGGGCGGAGTGCCCCTTGATCTTTTTTTAAATTCACCAGCCGGTTCTTTTAGTGAATCAAAAACTTACTATATACCACAAGTCAGTCATTTCATTATGTTTGACTTGAAATGAACCAAAAATTGTTACTCTGTTGTCTGTACTTAAGGCTCGCATGACTTAAATCAGTAATTACCGGATAATTGTTTATTAGAAAATGTGTACTTTAAGGATACACATGAGTTTTGTTGTAATAAATGCCATTTTATTGAAAAAAATTAACGAACAAAATTACTAAGTCTGTGTAAACACCCTGTTTGTAAGAATCTGTTTTGTTGAAATCTGAAATTATCTCATCATTTGGTAACAGACTGCTGATGGCTGTAAATCCAGTAAGAATTGCATTTCTTATTTCCAAATATTTCTTCCTAAAAAATTTTTAAAAAAAAATGAATCGGAACTGGAATCATTAAACTCTGCAGAGTTACCATGGTAAGTGCACTTTTTTAGAAGAAAGCCTTTGGATACTGTACATACTGTATATGTGTACATCCCTAACGTATACACATTTGTATGGCTTTAACTTTCTGTCAGTTCCCATGATGTTAGTGTGAATGACACAGAACAGCTTGTGTGGCTCCTGGATGACTCATAGTAACACCAGTGGTGAAGCACAGGATCAATTGGCACAAAATATCCTTCATTTCATTAGACATCACTGGAGGAGCAACCTGTAGCCATGGAGACAAGACACTGGCTGGTGGCTCTCAGGACCTGTAGCGTCTGATTCATGTGGTTTCACATCACATTTAAGCACTGAAATAACAACATTTTTATTGACAACACTATTTACGGGCAGGTGAGCTGAATAGTGATTCTAGATCCATCATACAGAACAAAGCCACCAACAAAATATTGTGGGTAAGTTAACCGTAAGGTTTAGGGGAGGTTTTGGGCTGAGAGCATTAACCTTAAAAAATCATCTGTTTTTTATCTCACATTTGCTTTTATGACACTATTGGTTAGTTTTAGGTTTGATGTTTTTTGGGCAGGGAGGTATGTTTTGTTGATTTAAAACTCAGTATAGCATTTACCTTAAAAATCTCATATGTTTTGAAGAAAATTTGCTTTTACCACCACACAGTGAATATTTCACTTCGGTACTGCCGTGATGCTTGTAATAAACCACATAATGTCATTTTGCAAAAATCTTGCCACAGTTTCATAATTTCATGAGATCAGGCTACTTCAAATATACCTTGTTTTGCCCAAATCCTAAATGCATAATTTCTTGCAACCTTCATGGAGGAGGCAGGCCCAAAATCATTGCGACTAAAGGCCGATTTATACTTCTGCGTTGAGCCTGGCTCCGCATAGAGGCTAATGCGGTGGTTTGCATGTGTCTCTGCGAGGTTCTGTGAGTACACAGCCAAAGTGCAAAAACATTTTTTGGAGAGTTGTTTGTTATAAATATGTTACATACAATATAGAAAAGTATCTAGAAAAATAGTTTAATTTGACTGTTTTAGCAATGTTTGTGTAGCTTGTTTATTTTATGCTTATTAGAGTATTGTTGTTTCGTTAGCTTAGCAATATGCTAACATCAAACACTATTGGGACAGAGACTAATTAGCAGAGACAGGCTTCTATTTAAATGAATGGGAAAAATTGGAATGTCCAACCAAGAAGCTCTAGCGCCCAACCGTCAATGGATGTAGAAAGGAAGTCCCGCCTCACAGTTAAAAGAGCCAGTCACCTTTTAGATACAGACATCGCCTGTCAATTAACTTGAGAACGCGCATGCACATTAGCTATACAAGCAGGGAAAATTGCATGTTTTAATGTAATCTGAGTTAAAGAAGCACAGTTTATTCCAATATTATCAAATCTTATTGCTGATTTGAAATATGTTATTTGATTGTAATCTTGACCAACCGCTTTTGAGATTTCAGTGTTCCCCCATTCAATTGATGGAGTAGATGGGAGCTGCACTGGCATGACTGGAAATAGCCTCCCGAGAGCATTCCAAAAATGGCCGACAGTGGACTGACTTGCTAGAAAGACATTGATTGGGATCAGGTGTGACGCAAGTCTCTAGTGTGCTTCCCGTAAGGAGCACTATTAGTGTTGCCTATGGTGCTGCCTGTATAGGCCATTCTGTATCAGTCACTTGTGGGGTTTAATTTCAGTTAGGATGCCACCTTGAAAGATACAGTAGCTGTATATGATGATAGTGTACAACAAGACTGTCACTAGTGTTTGAAACTTAACCAATGGGTTCATATCATCATATGAAATGGGAAAAGACTGTAAAGTTGGTCAGTTGACTTATTCTTTTAATAAATGGGATATTTTTATCAGCATTTCTCTTTAAAAATGTTTTTGACATTGATGTTGACAATAAATTGTCTTGAGAAATATGCAGTGGAACTACATGACTTCCTCGCCAAACATGCTGACAAATAAACTGTTTATGCATGATGATAAAGCTCAAAAAAGTAAAAAGATGAATAAAAAAAAAAGACCAAAAAGTGACCTGACCACAATTTTTTTTTTTTCGCCATTTAGACCTGTATTTAGTGCTGTTCACTTGTGATCAAATCACTCGAAACACATCTTAATACCAGGTGTGTGAGTAGAGAATTAGATGCTTTAATTACATACATTACAGGGCTCTCTCTGGTTTATCGGCTGACCTCTTGGTATGAGAGTGTGTTTTTGTGTGTATGTTCACGGCAGATTACAGAAGCTTTTGAAATGCTAGACCTGCCTTTATGTCCATCATCTCCCCCCCAACACATATTCTGTAATCCATGGCACCTGACCCATGCGAGGTCTCGGAGAGACTGTTGACATTTCAGATCAGGATTAAAGTGCCACTTTAAAGATTACCCAGGTTGATGTTTGTTTGCTTTACCCCTGGTGAGACAGAAGAGGGTTAGATGTAAGCAACCTGCCTCATCTTAGTGTATTCTGTCTAGCGGGGAAGCTGGCATTCTCCATGCCTGATTGTGTGGAAAGAGAATTCAGATTAAAGCGCATGGTACTGCCATCTGAGGAGGCCTTGCAATCATCTATGGTGAGTGTGAAATTCTTAGGAATTAGTGCTATTAAAGTCTCCAAATGTGAAGGCAATGCAGAGTTATTGTATCCACAATGAGAAAGAGCTACAGTATGAGCTAGGAATCAAAACTTTAATTTGGACAATAATCAGACCATTTACCCAGCAGTAGCTAAATTTACATCCATCCTAATAATCTGTTAATAATCTGACTGATGCATGGCTCAGTTGGCCTTACTGATCCCATTGAGTTTAACCTAAATTACATTTCTGTCTGTGTTTGTGTAGTTTTGTGGGGTGTAGATCTTTAACCCTTTTAGACCCTGCATCAATTCCAATTGAGATCAAGTTTCTCTTGTGTTTTTAAAAGGTTTTTTTCTTATGCAGGGCTAATTGTGACACACATGGTTTAAATGTTTCCACACACACTGGTAAGACAAAACTTAATTTGTTTACTTGTTGCCATATCAACACTATGCAGAGAAAAAAATGCATCAAAAAACGTTGGAAGATATCTCCAAAAGTTTCCTTAGGTTAATCTTAAACGAGGCAAACTCGTATCGTTTAAATCTCTAATCTGTTAACTAGCATTTTGTGTATTCTTTTAATTCTAAGTGACCAGCCAGGTTTAAATCCCAGTTGCGCTGACTGGGCACATTGTAACACTGCATTACATGTGCCCCAATTAGAACAAACTATATTAAATTACATGCAGTCAGATATGTAATTTAAATAATCTTGTCTTGTCATCAATCCATGTCTTAATTTAGCCAATGAAGTGGCTTTGTTGTGTAATATTCACTGTCAAGTGTCAAAATTATTGCTATATTTTATATGACAAAGTTAATAAATGGCTTTTATTGACAAAATATTTTAGTTTATCTTCTAGGTATTTTAATTAGATTGGATTAGTTGTTATAGTTGTTAGTTGTTACATGTGTTATATATACCCCTATAATCACTGCTTGCAGCAATATTTATTTATTTATTAGTTTGTTGTTATGCCATGAAGTTTTAATGATCTTACACTGGTTTACATGTTACAGTGTAATATTCTGCAGTAGATTTACATTTACGTGTACATTTATTAATTTGGCAGATGCTTTTATCCAAAGCGACTTACAAAAGAGGAATAATACATAATAAGTGATTCATCTTAAGGAGACAGTGGTACAAAAAGTGCTGCATTACAAAGTTCCACTAGCATCAGATTAGTAGTATCCAAGACAGATTAGAGTGCAATATATATATATATTATGAGTGAATGGTTAAGTGCTCATGGGAAAGATGTGTTTTTAGCTGTTTTTTGAAGACAGAGAGTGAGTCTGCTTTATGGATGAAGATGGGAAGGTCATTCCACCAACGTGGTACAGTGAAACCAAAAGTCTGGGAAAGTGTTTTGGTGCCCCTTTGTGTTGGTACAACAAGGCACCACTCATTAGTTGACAACAGGCTTCTGGTGGGAGCGTAGCTTTGTGGAAATTATTTTAGGTATGCTGGAGCAGACCCAGTGACTGTTCTGTATGCCAACATCAGAGCCTTGAATTTGATAAGTGCATCAACCAGCAGCCAGTGAAGAGAGACAAGGAGTGGTGTAACATACGCTCTCTTTGGTTCATTAAAGACCAGATGTGCTGCTGCATTCTAGATCATTTGCAGGGGCCTAATTGCGCATGCAGAGAGGCCTGCAATGAGAGTGTTACAGTAGTCCAGTCTAGTTATGACAAGTGGCTGAACAAGAAGTTGTGTGGCATGTTCAGAGGAAGGGTCTTATTTTCCTGATATTGTAGAGTGTAAATCTACATGATCGTGCTGTCTTTGAGATGTGGTCTGTGAAATTGAGGTGGTTATTGATGGTTACCCCTAGATTTCTGACCGTTTTGGAAAGTGTTATTGTAGTTGAACCCAGCTGAATGGTGATGTTGTGCTCAACAGCAGGGTTGGCTGGAATGACGAGGAGCTCAGTCTTCGATGGGTTAAGTTGCAGGTGAGATTTCTGCCAAACAAGCCAAGATTCAAGCAGTCACCATGGTGTCGTTGGTCTGGAAAGACAAGTAAATTTGTGTGTCATCGCCGTAGCAGTGGTAAGAGAATCCATGTGCTTGAATGATGGGTCCCGGTGTTGTTGTGTATATAGAGAAGAGAAGTGGCCCAAGCACTGAGCCCTGAGGTACCCCAGTAAGTAGCTGATGTGACTTGGATACCTCACCTCTCCAGACTACCTTGAAGGACCTACCTGAGAGATAGGACCTAAACTAGTCAAGAACAGTTCCTGTGATGTTTCCTTTGGCTTTGGCTGTCACCTTTGGCTTGCTCATTGGGGTCTAGAGACAATAATTTTTTAAGGCATTATTTTCAATCACATCATTTATTTAAACCACACAATGAGGACTTTAAAACCTTACAGTGTCATTCTCTGTTACAGCATCATTTTCTGTAAATCTGCTTTGAAATGATGAATGACTTGAAATGAAAATGACTTGACTTCCAACAATGAAATTCATTATCATAACTTAAATTCCAGCTATTAGTCTATGAATATTTAATAGTAATGATTATTTTGTTTTAGAAAATCATTTGATTTCTTTAAAAACAACCAGAATCAGTAATGATTTAGCATTAACTTATAATTTATTTAAAGTTTTTCATGAAATAACATCGTTATGTACAATTATCTGGATGTTTCTACCTTTCAGAACCAATGTCCATTGTAATGGACATCAGAAATTACTATTAAAACATAATCATAAACTGAATTCTTTGATTATATCTGTGGCTTTATTTAGAGTTCAAATTAAGCAAGGTCATATTTTTTGTGTCCCTGGAACATAATTGGGGTCTGAAAGGGTTAAAAACCCATTAAATTGAAGAACAAATATTGTGCCTTTAAGTAAAGTTAGCAATGTAAGAAAAAAGCTTTTTGGCATATTTGTAGTATGTTAGAAAGGCAAACTTCAAAATCTGAAAATCTGTGCATTCAATTTGTTATGAATTTATAAAAAAAAATACACATGTATGCACATTACTTTTCATTTATATTTTAAAATGCATTAGGATATATATATATATATATATATATATATATATATATATATATATTTTTTTTTTTTTTTTTTTTTTTTTTTTAATTAAATTTGAAGTATTTATTTATTATAATCTGATTGTCAAATTAGTTGAATTCAATGATTAATATAACAATAATTGTTTAAGATCTGCACCACCTCTTTTAACTGGATAGAAATTTAATTTGGATCAAGCTCAATCAGATCAGGGATTTTTTATTTTTTTTACATACAGTACAGTAAAAGTTAATCATTCCTATTGAGCTATTAGTCAGATTATTAACAGATTATTAGATTGCATGTGAGCACAGCTAGTGATTTATGATCTCTCTCTCTCTCTCTCTCTCTCTCTCTCTCGTGTGTGTGTGTGTGTGTGTGTGTGTGTGTGTGTGTTGCATAGCAACTGAGATTGCAGGCTGATCCAGGAGAGGTGAAGTTGTGTGTGAGTGATATGCGGTCGGTGTGGAAGGGTGAAGTGTCACACAGTTGATCTCTATTTTTTCATCATGCTGTGATGCTCTCGACTGACCAGGTCTTCCAACAGCCATAGACCTTACAGTATATAGGTTTTACACACTATCATATTCCATGAAAAATATTTATTTCAGAATCCTTGTACAAAACTTACTGAATACAGAGAATTTGTGGAACTTGATATACAGTTAATGCACTTACAATGAAAGCCTATGGGGCAACTGCATATAAATGTGCTTACAAAGTCTATGGGTCTGCAAATCTAAGCATTCAAGTGAGGTCAAGCATCACTATTGCTATTACTTATTCTCAGGATTAGGGATTTCAAAAAACCCTTAACCCCAAGTACTGTATTAAACTTCGCTGTGTAACATTTCCCACTTTGTTTGTGCTACGTGCATGAATAATACCACAATAATACATTGTGCGGCTTGTTGAGAAGAGGTGTGCTCATACATTTAAATTTAAAGGTAGAAGGTAAACTGGAAAAATTATTTAGAGTTACATTGAAGGAGAAACCTGAGCCAAAAAGGGACAAGAATATAGAGACTTGGTAGTGGGCTCTTAACTTAGGCCAGTAAGCAATCCATTCACATTTTTTTAAACAAAGATAGAATTTTCAGATAAGGTTATTTCCACATGCATTAAAAAAAATGTACATTCTCTATCGTCACTTTTTCTCAATCCTCCCATGTCCATATTATTCTAAAAATGCAGGGAACCAAGGGAACTTAAATTAACTTGATTCAACTTGAACATATGAATATTTTTTGTTTGGTTAACTGAAACTGGGTAGAGGATTTCTAGTTCCCAACATGCTTTGCATGGGTCTCAACATGGAGAGTAAATGTTAAAATTAAGTGTTATTTTATGTCTTTGTGCAAGGTGAATATAAAGGGTGAGACTTGTTAGTGTTTAATGTTTTGTCATGTTGAGATTTTGAAGAATTTTTGTTGTGTTATAGTTTTGGGGTTACCATCACGGTGAAGAGTTGAGCCTGAGTCTAGGTTGAGGATCAATACATTTGGAATATGCTACATAATGGTTTATCCATTCATCAATTGTTGTGCTAACCATAGCATAGTGACCAAGTTGCACTCAATAGTGCTTCCCACCAGCATGTGTTTAGCATGCTAACATTTCCTGTCACTAGAAGAGAGTTTCATTTGAGTTATTTTGACATGTTAATTTTTTGGGGGGTTGCTTGATTCACTTAGATTCCCTCTACTTGAAGTATTTAAGTACATGGTCATTTTAATTTAAGAAAACTCATTTTAGACATGTGGAACCACTGTCCATGACTAAATCAAGATCAGCCAAAGAGTTATTTTTCTTATACACTTTAGTCCATTGTGAAACCTTTAAACAGTGTTTAATATGCAGAATCATGATATTGATGTAATATACAATCTTTGACTTGCATTTAACATTTTATTCCCCTGTTCTATAATGCATGTGGTCTGGCATATCTCAGTATTTCCAAGACACCAGTATGAACAGACAAGCTATTAGAGGCAAAAGGAAAAGATAATTAGAAAATGCATTATTCATCACCTGCTTGGAATGATAGCATTATGCAATATTTATTTTTATCACTTCATACAGCATGTGTTGTCTTATGTTTTTGAGAAATCAGAGGCTGAAATTTGAACGAACTGTTCATTGACCTGGTTCACCAACGCCTACGCTGTGTTAACATATTATTACCACTGCTAACAACCAACCTGATTTTCAATGAGCTGCATAATCAGATCATAGATATAAACTTTCAGAGCCCTGAGAATGACCTGTTACACCTTAGCCTTTAATATTTCTTCATAATCTGTAAAATAATGTGCCACACTTAGCAAAACAAACATAATCATAATGGCATTACTTAACTGCTTCAGCTAGTAATTCATATTAGGTTTTAAGATGGGTAGGAGTTTTTAAACTTAAATATCACCTTGTTCTTCAGTGTTCTGCGTAGGTGTATTGTCGCTCATACACGTAAGTTAAATTGGGATTTCAGAGGTGGGGAACTCTAAAATAAATAATAATAATAAAGTTTTAATAAAATACATGGGTGTCTAAATATGGATAAATTAATAGACCTGTTTTGTATGTAATTCATAGAAGTTTTTTCTTTTTCTTTCTTTTTTTTTCAAAGATTCAGTGTAGTCACTGTCTCGCTGTGTGCATCAGGGACCTCTGGCTCAGTCCGCCCAAACTGACCACTCACGAAAATCCCATGGTGCAGTCCGGATCCGTATCCCACAATTATCCAGTTATTTAAATAATGTACTCTGGGGAAAAAAAAGGAAAAAAAGAAAAGAAAAGAAAAGTAGAAGTTTTTTTCTTACAGATGAATCGATTTGACTGGAATTCTGTTTTAATGATTTGTCAGTTATTTATTGATGTCATTATTCAACTTAATTGTGAAAATACATAATTATAAGGGTGTGCAGCAAAGCCATTATCTGTATTTGTATCTGTATCTGTTCATATGTAAAAATTATCTGTATCTGTCTCTGTATTCAGATGGAACCAGGTGTGGGCGGGGCTTAAACGGAAGTGCGTCAAAACTAAATGAAATGCACATTTTTAAGTGTTACTCTTACATTTATAGTTTCTATTAATAAAATATGCCTTGTATATGCCTTTTCATAATAATAGCCTTATATTAATAATAATAATAATTATTATTATTATTATTATTATACAGTTATTATTTAATTATTATTATTTATTTATTTATTTATTTTCTTACCAGATTAAGCTGAATTTGTAAGCTACATTAACTGGAATATGTTGTGGTTTCTCCTGGTATTTCAGATGTTAATATCTACATGAAACAAAATTGTATAACAACATTATTCTGGAGGCAGGAGGTGTCAAGCAAAATGTGAAATGTCAAGCACACATTTTGCAGTGAATAATAAATACAAATTCAAACATTAAAATAAATTAAAATAAAATCAATATAGCCTACAAACAGGGGAAAGTCCAGTAAATCTATCAGGAATTTTTATTACGATAGGACTCCATTATTTAGTTAAATAATAATCATATTAATAATAGTAATAATAATGTTACAATTATATAGCGCCTTACCAGAGTTCAAGAACACTTAACATTTAAACACAGTTTAAAGAAGAAGAAGAAGAAAAAAAGACGGAGCTTCACTTTCTTCGTTTACATAATCAGGAATATTCCTAATACTGTAGATGAATACTCTATGGAGCATTTAAACCTTTATGGAGCATTTTCACTTTTTTTTCAGAATAAAGTATTAACCAGTTAATAACCTTAATCACTGATGTGGATATAAATGTGGTCAACTTTAAGAGACGGCTAGACGAGCTCTGATGTGAAATCATCACTTCAGGTCAGGAATTTAACATTTCGCTCAGGTTTAGGCTATAAATAAATACATGAAAATCACATGTGAATCGTTTGATTCATTAACATAGACATTTCAAGAAGTGGAAAGTGTACATGATGTCATATCTTAATTAATGTTACACTTTACAAGCTCCAGACGCGCACAATTAACAGAGACCGCGTTGAGTCGAGATCGCGGCCATCTGATCTGAAATCACACCGTGCGCATTTTCATTTAGAAGGTTTACACTTTAGAAATATTGGCTGCACAGATTCATAAATTCTTTGTAATTTTGTATATGTTTATTTAAAATGTCGCTTAATCCTTGTGCTTTTTGGATAATCAGTCATACAAATATTGTTTATATTATTCGATGAATCCGTTGTTCGTTTTGAAGTCATTATTCATGCCTTTCCGAATAAGATATTCGGCTTCGGGCACATCCCTACATAATAACATTGAAAATTTGGTTTAGTATATGACAAAAAAAAATAAGAATGATATTAGATGTATTTTATACATTTTATAAAATTCAGATGACAGCTGGGACAAGTTACCTTCTTGCCCATTTGGAGTCATCTTATAAAACTGGCTAAATTTATATCTATTGTTACAATTTAAAAGTAAATGCACATTGTTCTTAACGGAGGAAACAAACACCTTCTGCACGACTACCTTTTACTCAAATTGTTATTCTGATAATATAATTGGTAATGAAAACATTTGTATTAAATTATAAAAGTTTAAAATTCTTCACTGCCTCGTGAAGAAGCATTTTCACTATAGTGAATCCCACTGTACATTTGCTAGAAAAAAAAAATTCCAAAAGAAAAAAAAAAATCCAAAAGAATAATAAATGCTGAATCAACCAAAATGTAGTACACATCAATATACAAATAACAGTGAAACCTTTTACAGTGTGTTGGTCGACTGGTCTTTGTTCTCAAGTTGTAGGCCTATGATATTTTTATCTGATGTCGCTTTGGATGTGATTGATTCCTGATTCAAACCCCCTTCGGGTATTCAGCTTTTTAACAAAACTAAGCAAATCACTACTACATATCAGTGGATCTAAGAAACGGGTGAGCAGTTGATTCCATATTACGCGATTTGTATGAAACAGAGATCGGACCACGGCACGGGGGCATGTTGTCTGGTGCCGCTCTCGTATAAGCTGCCTCTACCAGCATCCGCAACTGACTAGAGTGAAGCATAATGAGCTTGAAATATTTTTGAACAAGTACACTCACTAAATAGAGATGGAATGTGTCAAGGGGGTCAAACAAAAACCACATCGTAGAATACAATACATGGGATGAATTGACAAACAAGCATTTTTTTTCTTTTTGGAATCAAAGGTGCCGGAATGCCGCTCTGGACCGTACCGGCCCAATTAACCCCTGCTTATACATATTCCAATGAGTAGCGCTGTAGTGTCACATAACGCTTCATTTGAAATTTTCACATTGTATTGCGAATGCAGCAATGGAGCTGACAAATTAATTGAACGCGCCCGCCTAAACCTTCCTCTCTCTCTCTCTCTCTCTCTCTCTCTCTCTCTCTCTCTCTCTCTCTCTCTCTCTCTCGTGATTCCCTTATATTGACCATTAGTAATTGGTAATTATAGTGAGTCAGTTCTTTTGGGAGGTTAATGAAAAAGGACTAGTTCATTAATAAATGATTCACTGATTCACTTGAGCCCTGTGCAGCCTCAAATGGACTTTGCAAAATATTTAGTCAATTGTTCAGCTGTCCAATACATTTTGATTCACTTATATAAAATAGATGTTTTTTAGTTTAATTATTGTGTATTAAGTATAAATTTATGTTTAAGTTCAATTTGATGTTGTCAAGCCGCATTTTCACTGCATCTGACAAACGACAGAGGATTGACTGGAAGTCATTCATTTTCAGTGGAGAGTCGCACGGGGGCTGTATGAGGTTCCGACTGTCTCCGGATGCGACATGTTCAGATCCGATTTGAGCCTCGGCTGTGTTAAAATATTTCAACTCTTGAGACTAGACCGTATGTGACCGCCCGACCGGAAGTGATGTATTCATGTAAAACTATCAGCGGGAAGTGAGATATATCAATAGATTTTGTCCTAAGCTTTTTTCTAAACGCCTGCTACTTCTGTAATCTGTAATTCTGTAATTATACATTATTAATTGTCTTTGGACAATTTTTTTGGCGTTGCAAATATCATAAAAAGCTTTTGGAGTTACAGTAAACGTGTGATTAAATGTGTACATGTGCCATTTATTTCTGCACACTTTAACCTACATATTTAAAATCACATCTATGAATTTCTGATTCATATTTGCTGAAGTAGGGTTGTTGTTGCTGTGAATTATCATAATATTAACTATAAAAACAGTAATAATGATAAATAATACTATTAATAACAAATACTGAGTGAATATTAAACCTGAATTTTATTGAATTCATTCATCTACTCAACAAAATCACACACAGTAATGTCATTCTGAGGTAAACCTTTGGTAGTTTCTCCTTCAATGAGCAAAATCCATTGCAAGCAAAATGACAATTCATTACGACTGCCACTAGGGGGAGAATGACAGTCGTATGAGAATGTCATAGACAGTGAAAAGGCAGCTTTACCCTATTTGTTTAACCCTTACAAAAATTAACCATGGTTTTACTATAGTTATATTGTAGTAACCATTACTGTTGTAACTATGGTTAATTTTGTGGTTACTGTGGTTCCCTCTCGTAGGAACTCTACACTGTGTATGAACGTTACGGGACACCGTCCGAGTGTCAAGTGGTGTTAAGCCCTTATACAGTCATACCAATTTATTGATGATGGCGCTTAAGCGATGCCCCTAGGGAGTTACATCATGGGCTCCATAAAGGCACTTTCTTTCGCACCATCTAGTCAGATTGTCTGTTCTTCAGTGCACGAATTGTCTAATGTACAGTTCCCATGTTATCCGTCGCCATTAAGAAACGCTATATGAGAGAATTTGTCGTTGAATGGTAAGAAAACAAAATGAGCCCCTTTGTCCCTATTGTTTTTTCTGTGTCGTTCTGGGAGAATGCACATGAATAAGGCAATGGAGGAGCGGCCTCGGCCTCTCTCTCTCTCCCCTCCCAGTTCGAAGTGCTATGGAGGGGATTCTGCATGAACCGGTGAGACCGGCCGCAGAACGAGGGGGATGGAATTGGAGAATATTCCCCAACTGAGTAATGGCAAACCAACACATGGAGTGCTTCGTCTGTACCATAATTCTCTCGGGATTCTATCAGGAGATGCAAGATATTTGAACTTGGTTTTCCTTTCGCCTGTTTCGTGGATTACGCAGGCATTCTGGCGAGAGAAGAGTTTTGTTTTATATACAAAAACACAACAATACGGTCACAGAATTTCAGATATGTACATTACTAATCATTTGATAATTTAACAAATGTCGGCCTATAGTCTATATTTCACCCAGAGGGGCATCTCAGCCTATGTGGGCAAAGTGGCAGTTGCTTGGGCCACTGTAGCTACCCCCTGTGTACGTGCTTGGAACCAAGTATAATACAGAGAAATTTAATGTTGGAGCGGGATTTGAGCGAACGCTTTTTTACCGGTGAGTGTGAGCGGTACTTGAGCGGAGTGTCTGCTTGGGCCGTGAGCAGTTGAGTGGAGCGCACAGGCATGGAACGGGTTATGGAGCGGAGTGTCACACCGCTCCGCTTTGCTCACATGTTCTGATACAGGCAAAACAGTATTTACTGTCATTCAATCGGCTGCAGTAGTGAAGGCACAGAGGTCTCCTTCCGCTTTGACGCTGTTTGTAGGACAGTCGCCAAAAGTAAACCAAGAGCGCCATCTAGTGGTTACATGTTGCGCTACTGGAGAGAGCCATGTATTAATTCCTCTGTCTGCCCATCTAGCGGCTTGGTAGCAGTTGCAAAATGTTTCGAAATGGGTTATTCGATTGATAGAACATGGTTATATCATGGCGGCTTGCATCCCATTCTGGATTTGAGACGTTTGAATTTCACTCTAATAAAATGTCAATTCAGAATGTTGACGTAGAAACAAATAATGTCACAAGTACAGCCAGGGGACTGGTTTGTGACAGTAGATTTGAAGGACACTTATTTCCATATTCAGATTGCACCGAAGATCAGGCGCTTTCACAGATTCACTTTTGGGGACAAAGTAAATAAATTTTGCATCCTTCCGTTCGGATAGAGGGTGTTTTAAGTCCACATAGCTTAATTCTCACACTCTGGGGGGAAGTTCATACTAAACCCATACCTGCGCTATAAAAGCTAGACGCTGCACCACAAGAGCATAACAGCGGTGTCGAAATGTGTCTAAAACTTACTCTGGTACCACGCACTTTCACAAAATGCAGCTCTGACACCCTTCAAGGCATCTGCGTTTTAAATTATCTCAAGGATTGGTTATTGTTAGCTCACTCAGACAGTCTGGCTGCCCAATACCGAAATGTTGTTCTCAGCCATCTGAGCAAAAAATCTAGGGCAGCGAGTGAACTTTGACAAGAGCATCCTGTTGCCGCGTGCTCGTTACGCCAGTCTGCTGCGCAAGTATGCGTTCCCCCAGTGAGCTTATTTGCACAGACGTTGTGCAAGGTCAGGGTGGACAAGGAGCAGGTCGTCTTAGCAGCACCCTACTAGCCCACCCAGACTTGTTTCTCGGACCTCACGCTCCTCACGACAGCCCCTCCCTGGCAAATTCCCCTGAGGAAGAACTTTCTTTCTCAGGGAGGGGGCCATCTGGCACCCGCAACCAGACCTCTGGAACCTCCATGTCTGGCCCTTGGAGGGACGCAGAAGTCCTAAGTGCCTGACACCTGCAGTGGTAGACACAATCACTCAGGCCAGGACTCCCTCTACAAGACGCCTGTATGCCTTGAAGTGGCATCTGTTCGCTAATTGGTGTTCTTCCCGACACGAGGACCCCCAGAGATGCGCAGCTGGATCGGAGGCTGGAGGGGCGGCTGTCCCCCTCCACATTGGAGGTGTATGTAGCTGCTATATCGGCACATCACAATACAGTAGACGGTAAGTATTTGGGGAAACACGACTTGATCATCAGGTTCCTGAGAGGCGCTAGGAGGTTGAATCCCCCCAGACCCTGCCTCATCCCCTCGTGGGACCTCTCTGTGGTACTTCGGGTCCTACGGGGAGCTCCATTTGAGCCCCTGGAGTCAGTTGAGCTAAAGGCACTCTCCTTGAAGACTGCCCTCCTGACTGTGCTCACATCCATCAAGAGGGTAGGGGACCTACAGGCATTCTCTGTCAGCAAAATGTGCCTGGAATTCGGTCCAGGCTACTCTCACGTGATCTTGAGACCCCGACCGGGCTATGTGCCCTAGGTTCCCATGACCCCATTTAGGGATCAGGTGGTGAACCTGCAAGCACTGCCCCAGGAGGAGGACCCAGCCTTGGCATTGCTGTGTCCGATGCGTGCTTTACGTATCTATTTGGATCACACGCAGGGCTTTAGAAGCTCCGAGCAGCTCTTTGTCTGCTTTGGTGGACAGCGGAAAGGGAGCACTGTCTCCGAACAAAGGATCGCCCACTGGGTCATTAACACCATCATGATGGCATATCACACCCAGGACATGCCACCCCCCTTGGGGCCACGAGCCCACTCTACTAGGAGTGTTGTGGCCTCCTGGGCCCTGACCAATGGCAGCTCTTTAGCAGATATCTACAGAGCAGTGGGCTGGGCAACACCCAACACCTTTGTGAGGTTTTACAATCTCCGGGTTGAGCCGGTCTCATCCCGTGTGTTGTCAGGTACGAGCAGGGAAGCTCCGGGACAGCTGGCCGGGTGTACCGCTTGGGCATAGCGCCTTTCCCCTCCCTGAGGTGAAGACGTGTGCTTTGACCCCCAGTCGTGTTCACAAAGTTGTGGACCCTGGATGTCCTCGAGTTGCAGGGGACCGTTCAACTCTCGTAGGAGCGTTGGGGAGGTTACGTGACGGCATGGTGCGCTGGCTATGAGGCACACAGTGGTCTGCCCGGCTCACATCGCCAGTCCACGTAACACAGTTCAGCTTATTGTGGCGTTTTGTATAGGGACCCCTAATGTCACTACATCGACACAACGTCGATGAAGTGACAGATAGGGAAAGTCCTGGTTACTTTCGTAACTTCCGTTCCCTGATGGAGGGAACGAGACATTGTGTCCCTCTTGCCACAACACTGAACTACCCACTGAAATGGCCGGAACCTTGTCTCGGCTCCTCAGCACAAAACCTGAATGAGTGGTTGCGAGCCAGCTCCTTTTATACCCATATGTCCGGGAGAGTGGCATGCAAATTCCACTCGCCAATTCCCATTGTCCTTTTCGCAAAGATCAGAGGTGTTTGGGGCTCCCAAAGGCGACCCCTAATGCCACTACATTGACACAACGTCTCGTTCCCTCCATCAGGGAACAGAGGTTACGAAAGTAACCAGGACGTTTGGGCTATTTGCCCAAGGTTATTTCTGCATCATATTGCTAGCAGACCAATAATTTACAGTCCTTCTCTCCTCCCCCATTTGAGTCGGAGGAGCATGAAAGGTTACATATGCTTTGCACAGTTCGGGTGCTGCGAGTTTATGTTGACTGTACTAGCCAATGGCGTAAGTCAGAGCAGTTATCTGTGTGCTTTGGGGGCCGCAACAGAGGTGTTTCGCTGTCCATTGGCTAATTGATGCAATGGAGTGCTTATGAAGCGCGCGGTTTAACTTCGCTTTCAGGTGTTCGAGCCCATTCTACAAGTCAAGTGGCTTTTATTGTCATTTCAGCCATATACTGCTAGTACAGTACACAGTGAAACAAAACAATGTTCCTCTAGGACCATGGTGCGACATAAAACAACATAAAAACAAACACAGAACTACGTGAGACTACACAGAACTAAATAAGACCTAAACATTACTACATAAAGTGCATGTGTGCAAACAGTGCAAGATGGTACAATAATTGATAAACGTGCAAATTGCAAAGAGAGTCGGATGCTGTTCAGCTGTGTGTGTGTGTGTGTGTGTGTGTGTGTCCGTCCAGTCTCTGAGTATTGAGGAGTCTGATGGCTTGGAGGAAGAAACTGTTACACAGTCTGGCCATGAGGGTCCGAATGCTTCGGTACCTTTTGCTAGATGGCAGGAGGGTGAAAAGTTTGTGTGAGGGGTGCGTGTGGTCATCCACAATGCTGGTGGCTTTGCGGGTGCCGCGTGTGGTGGAAATGTCCATGATGGAGGGAAGAAAGACCCTGATGATATTCTCAGCTGTCCTCACTATCCTCTGCAGGGTCTTGTGATCCGAAACGGTGCATTTTCCAAACCAGGCAGTGGTGCAACTGCTTAAGATGCTCCCGATAGTCCCTCTGTAGAATGTGGTGAGGGTGGGCGGTGGGAGATGTGCTTTTCTCAGACTTTGCAGAAAGTAGAGACGCTGCTGGGCTTTCTTGGTTATGGAGCTGGTGTTGAGGGACCAGGTGAGGTTCTCCGCCAGGTGAACACCAAGGAATTTGGTGCTCTTGACGATCTCCACAGAGGAGCCATTGATATTTAGCAGAGAGTTGTCACTCCGTGTTCTCCTGAAGTCAACAACCATCTCTTTTGTTTATTGGCTGATGGTGCTTAAGCACCATCATTTGTATGAGAGTGGACATTTGTATGATGGCAAGGTGGTCCTCTCCACATACATTTGTTAGAATTTATAATCTGGATGAGGGTTTGACTCCTGCTTCCAAGGTTCTCTCTGTTGGAACAGGAGTAAATCCATAAGGGCTTCAGACCATGTGACACTCGTACGGTGTCCCATAGCGTTCATACGCAGTGTCTTGTTCCCACTCAGGGAATCAAGTTTAGGTACGTAACCGAGATGTTTTACTACAAATGGTTAAACTATGGTTACTGTAGTTAAACCATGGTTAAATTTCGGAAAGGAATGTCACCCTGATTAAATGTAACTATCAGGTGATATTATTGAATTCTGCAACTGTTTAGCTAACTACTTAAAAAACATAGCTTGACTGTGATGAGTTAAGTAAGGGATCATGTACAGTCAGCCAGTTGTTATAGCAAAATAAACCCACCTGCGGTTTGCATCAGAGTTCTCCTGGATTTATTTTGTAATTAATGAACTTCTGACTGCTCATTGCGCTCCTTATAAGCCAAATATTGCCAAATAAATAAAGAAATGTACATGAAACATTGATTTGAGGTAAAATTATTTTTTTTAGCTTACTTGTAGAGATCGCATAGTGATCCGAAAAGCAGGACAGATGGCTCGCAAATACCAGGATGAGCGGTCTGATATGTGGATGTGCGGTTGTTACTGAGAAATATCAGACCTCTAGATGGTGCCATTGACCATTGAGAATTGACTATTCTAGAGAGCCATGTAATAAGACTATTTTAAGTTACAGTATGAGTAGCTTGCAGCTTTGGAAGCTACAGTTTCATAGTAGCTTCCCCAACACTGCTCATATTTTCTTTTTCATTAAACTTCAAAAAGAGAAACATCTCAGCTGGGACATTCAGATTATGCCCTACACATGAATCCCCTGAGAATCCTTGTTGTTATTGTTTCATCATTAAGGTTAATGTTTACTTCCTGCATGTTTCCAATTCCCTTTTTGTTTTGACATTGCTACCCCCTACACACACACTCATACACACATTCATACAGGGCTTGTTGATGAAAGAAGTTCATTCTTCTGTCAGTTCTTTATGTTGCAGGTAATGAAAATGGAAAAACATGGGCTTACTCAACACTACAGAATTAAAGATTATGTAAATGAACAGATCTAAGGAAACAGATGAGCCACTGGCTTTTGTGTGAGCCACCCATCCTCTTTCATCCATCCATGACCACCGATAATACAAACACTCCCAATATAGACAAAAAGACAAAAACTCCCTGGTCCCCTATGTCCCCTGGTGAATTCTTAATAATGGTGTACATGTTGCTGAAATTGCACCGCGCGCTTGTATGAAAAACGTCTCCATAAAATGTATTTGCCAAAGAAGACGGGGCCTTCAAAGACACGTCCAACTCATTCATCAGGGGACAATGTGGAGACTTTTTCCCAGAGGTTGCCACACTGACTGTCTTTATGTAAGCTTTTCGATACTGTTGTGTTACTGTCGTGCTGAGTCGAAAATTAAACCGGTGACTGCAGTTTTGATGGCTTTCATTGAACTCTCCTTACGCACTTTGCCATTTTGTGTGTTTCAGGCATACACATTGAAGGCAGTTATTATGTATTTGTAAATAGTCCATTATGTCTAGGCTAGCGTTATGGGCTGTATGGCAGGGGCCCGCTCTATTTCTCACTTTAGGCCTGGCTTGATTGATGGGGCAGGGTTTGTCACAGCTGGAAAGGATGTGGAGGGGTGGGTAGGGGGGTTGGAGAAAGTGCCACACCACACAGGATTCTGCAATTAAGCTGTTTTCTTTTTGTTAATTAAAAGCAAATTAATTACTGTAACAAGAGGAGCTGTTGTCTTCTAATTGCTAGCTCCATAGTGCACCCAGAAATGCCAACATGGACCTGTTGTTCAAACAGTCTGTCGTTTCTCATTCTTGTCATTCTCTCTTTCATAGGGTCGACAAGGAAAATCAGGAGATCCAGGGACTCCAGGACAACCGGTGAGTCATATTTTGTATTTCTGGAAAGATTTCCAAAGAGGGTGGAAGCATTTTAAGGTTTCTTCTTCTCTAGAATAGATAAAAATGTCTTTTTTACGTACGTAACATTTGTTCCCTGAGGGGAATGAGACACTGCGTATGAACACTATGGGACATCATCTAAGTGTCACAGGGTCTGAAACCCTTATACAATCACGCCAATTTATTGGCCGATGGTGCTTAAGCGACAACCCTTAGGGAGCTACGTCACGGGCTCCATAAAGGCGCTCGCTTTCACGCCATCGAGTCAGATTTTCTGCAGAAGGCACGAGCCTATGAAGTTGCTATAGAGTATGGCCAGCAACTCAGCGTCTTGTTCCCCTCAGGGAACCAAGGTTATGTACATAACCGAGACGTTCCCTTTCGTGGAACTCGAGCTGCATATGAATGCAATGGGAACGATATACATTCACGTCATACAAACAGTAGCTGCCAACTTTCTAAGCCTGTGTGGCAAGCATACAGCGGAGAGAATTTGGGAAGCAGGAGTCAAAACCCAGATTATAAAATCTAACAAATGTATGCGGAGAGGACCACCTTGCCACCATACAAATGTCCTCCAAGGATGCACCTCTAGCCAAAACCTATGAGGATGCCATGCTCCTCATATAATGGGCTCAAATACCTGAAAGTGAAGGTAAACCGAAGGTAGAACTTCATAAGCACTCGAAACGAGCCAATGAGACAGTCTTTGCTTGGACACCGAAACACCTCTGTTGCGGCCACCAAAGCACACATACAATTGCTCTGACTTACACCATTGGCTAGTACGGTCAATGTACAGTCAGCACCCAAATTGGTCAAAGCATTTGTAACCTTTCATGCTCCTCCGACTCAAATGGGAAAGGAGAGAAGGACTGTAAATTAATGGTCTGTGAGCGAAATGACGTAGAAATAACCATGACCAAATGGGGTCTTAACACAACCTTTGAACACCCTGGCACAAAATTAATCCACAAGGGACTGATTGACAGGGCATGTAAATTACAACTCTCAAAAAAAAAATTCCAATGCCACTATCAGGGCCGTTTTAAGAGTCCAAAATGTAACAATAACTGTTGTCAAGGGCTCGAACGAGGCACTCAAGAATGCCTCTAACACAACAGATAAATCCCATAAAAGGACGCAGACAGGACGAAAAGGTCTAAGCCTGTGTGCCCCGTGCATAAAATGAGAGACAAGAGAATGTCTACCAACAGAGACTGCACTGATAAGCGCATGTTAACCCCAGCCCCAAAACGCTCCTGCAAAAATTCCATACCGACAGGGCATTGAACTGGATTTTCACTTCGGGCTGTACACCAAGAAGCAAAATAAGCCAATTAAACGTATATAGCCTCCTTGTTAATGGAGCTCTGGCATTTAGAATAAAATCAACCACAATGGGGGATAAACCATCATTTAAAAGAGCGCCCCGTTGAGGGGCCACACCCATAACTTCCATAAATGCACATCGATGCCCAGCGGTGCCAGGGGCTAGAGAGAAAAACAGAGGGGACAGTGTGATGTCCATTCTCTGGGTATCAGACCCTGTCTGGACAGGAGATCTGCCCCTAAATTCAACCATCCTGGAAAATGTATGGCTCATAGTCAGAATCTTGTCAGAATCACAGAAGGATGCGATGTGCCAGTCTCAGCATGGCATGAGCAGCACCGTGAACATCTCCAGACAGTGTATGTGTCAATACAGCTGCTGCCGTATACAGCGTTCCAAGCCACGGAGGAAGCGTCTGTCGTTACCACTTAGCGACGACACACCTGTCCCAACGGAATGCCCGATATCAGAAAGCAGGACCATTTCCATGGCAACAGAGCCTGTAAACACCCACACGTCACTCTGAAAGGACAAACCTCAGTGGTTGAAGTCCCTTTGTGGAGTTCATCCAGCACTGAAAAAGGTCTTGCACGCAACAAGCCCATGAGTATGACAGCGGACACTGTGATCATGAGTCCTAAAAGCCTGTGAAATGTTCTTGCAGGGAGAACACGTCCCATTCTGCACATCGCTAGATACTAGCGTAATGACAGAACACAAGCTGGAGACAGGCACTCCTGCATCGGCCACGAGTCTAGCGCCATACCTAGAAACATAGTCTGTTGCCTTGGCAACAGTAAGCTCTTGTCTATATTCACTCGCAGCCCTAGATTGCTCAAATGGCTCTATCGTTTGAATTACCCATTTCGAAACATTTTGCAACTGCTGCCAAGCAGCTAGACGGGCAGACAGAGGAATTAATGCATGGCTCTCTCCTGTAGTGCTATGTGTAAACACTAGATGGTGCTCTTGGTTTACTTTTGGCGACTGTTCTACAATCAGCAGCACAGCGGAAGGAGACCCCTGTGCCTTCACTACTGTGGCCTATTGAATGAGAGAAAATAATGTTTTGCCTGTATTCAAGTCATGTCAAGTCATATTTATTTGTATATCGCTTTTCACAACGTACATCATTTTTAAAGCAGCTTTATGGGGGGGGCCTGTAAAGATGCTGACTACCACACCTGGAGTCACAAGTTCGAATCTAGGGCATGCTGAGTGACTCCAGTCAGGCTTCCTAAGCAACCATTTGGCCCGGTTGCTAGGGTGGGTAGAGTCACATTGGGTTAACTGCTTCGTGGTCGCTATAATGTGGTTCTAGCTCTCGGTAGGTCACGTGGTGAGTTATACATGGAAGCCACGGAGAATAGCGTGAGCCTCCACACACTACATCACTATGCCACCACGAGGACCTAGAGTGCATTAGGAATTGGGTGTGTCAAATTGGGGAGAAAAAAAAAATATTGTATACACACTTCAGGGCGACTTTTATACATGCCTGGATATAATAAAGGCAATTCTCCCTACATTCTTCTCCGTTTAACATGCCAGGGCAGATGTTTAATTCCATGAGTGTCCCTACTGTATACACACTTCAGGGTGACTTTTTTACATGCTCACTGTGGGGTACAGCATAAATATAATGCCAATATTAGTTATTTATGTGTAGTACAAGTCAAGATTTAAAATTAGTAAACTAAGTAATTTTTAGGGGCCAGTGTTTTAAAAAAAAGATGTTGTATTATCTGTAAGAGTAATTAATTTACATTCTTAATTAACTGCGGAAGTGCAAATAGATGCATTGTCTATTGTTATTTGGCTGATGAAGGCTGTAATTAATTTATTATCTACGTATTTCATTTTTAAGAGTGTAGTCCACCCTTTGACCAAGCTGATGCAGGCAGAGATCAGTAAGGTGCACTGCAGTTCGACTGTAAGCTTGTGGAAGATTAATTTCCGGTTTAGTCCATCTTAAAACCAAATTTCAGGCAGGGTCCATTGAAGTATCTCATGTCTAACGGTTGGTGCTGGCAACAGTTCATCATCTGTGAAGTCCATTGTAGTAGACTGAAGTGACCCCCAATAATCAAAACAAGAACTAACTGATGTTAATTTATGGAACCTGCAGGATATCCTCCCAGTAATGCATTACAATAATCTAGTCTTTTTGGCATTAGAAACAGAGAGCATGTGTCATATCTTAGCAATATGTCTGAGATGGAAGAATGCTGTTCTACAAACATTGGAAATGTGGTTTTCAAAGGACAGATTGCTATCAAATATAACACCTTGTTATATAACAACAAGTTCTTCGCTGTAGAAGACGACGTGACAGTACATCCATCACGAGTCAAATTATATTTTAGCATCTTATTTTTAGAGGTTTTTGGTCCAAAAATTAGTACCTCTCTTTTGTTGGAATTGAGTAGAAAGAAAATTTTAGCCATCCAGTCTTTGATATTATTGATACACTCTGCTAACTTGGAAAATTGTGAAATTTCGAGGAAATATAAAGTTGGGTATCGTCAGCATAACAGTGAAAACTAATTCCACGGTTCCTGATAATGTCTCCCAGGGGAAGCATATATAAGGTGAAAAGTAGTGGCCCTAAAACTGATCCCTGTGGCACTCCATACTTAACTTTAGTTTGATCTGACAATTCCTCATTTACACAGACAAAGTGGTAGCGGTTGGAGAAATAGGACCTAAACTAAGCTAATGCCTGTCCACAAGTGCCAACATAATTCTCAAGCCTATCCAAGAGAGTTTTGTGATATATGGTGTCGAAGACAGTACTAAGATTTAAAAGCACTAGAAATGAAATGCAGCTGCGATCAGATGATAAGTGCAGTCAATGTACTATGATGGTGCCTAAATCCTGATTGAATTTCTTCATATATACCATTTATTTGTAAAAATAAACATAGTTGGGAGGACACTATCTTTTCTAGTATTTTTGACATAAATGGGAGATTTGAGATCGGTCTATAATTAGCCAACTCTTCAGGATCAGTCTGTGGTTTCTTGATAAGCAGTTAATAACTGCTATCTTAAATTTTCTTGGAACGAAAATTGGGACAAGGGAACCCACTCACGTGGAGCTGGTAAGAAGACCACTCCATCCCCTGGTGGAGGGCCGGGTGGAAAATCTTTTGTTGCCTTTTTGTTTGATTTCGCCTCACGCCCAAGTGGCTGTGGTACCCAACAGTTCAGCAAAAGAGCGGCTTCCTTCCTCTCTGGGTCACATACCCGGTGTGTACGGTTGTCACCACGACTACCGTCCACGGGCTTTTTCTTGCAGGATTGGCGCTCCAGCGGTGGCCTTTCCACCCCTGAGTGCCCAGCTGTGGCACACAGCCGCCCCCGATGTGGCAGTCTCCACGGGTTACAAGAACAGGCCTCTTCCTCCCCCGTCTCAGGCTGTTCCGGGGGTGGTCACAAGGAGCCATTTAAGTGCTTCGATGTCCCTAGACTCAGCATGGCCACGACGTGCTGTGGCACCTCGCGCTCCACCCCGGCGCGAGGCCCCACCTGCCAGTATGTCCGACGACGTTGTCCCCTTGGTCCCCCTCGTGCGGAATTTGGACACGTGGCTCACACTTTCCAATCCGTCGCGATGGCTGATCCGGACCGTCCGACTCGGCTACACGATTCAGTTCACCAGGTGCCTGCCCAGGTTCAGCGGTATTCACTTCACCTTGGTCAAGGGCGAAAATGCTGCCACCCTGCGCGCGGAGATTGCTACCCTCCTATGGAAGGACGCAATAGAACCTGTCCCTCCAGCCAAGATGAAGAAAGGGTTTTACAGCCCCTACTTCATCGTACCGAAAAAAGGCGGTGGGTTGCGGCCAAACTTGGACCTGCGAGTACTGAACCGGGCTTTACACAGACTCCCGTTCAAGATGCTGGCGCAAAAACGCATTCTGGCGAGCGTCCGGCATCAAGATTGGTTCGCGGCGGTAGACCTGAAGGATGCGTACTTCCACGTCTCGATCCTTCCTCGACACAGACCCTTCCTGCGGTTCGCGTTCGAGAATCAGGCGTATCAGTACAAAGTCCTCCCTTTCTGCCTGTCCCTGTCTCCTCGCATCTTTATGAAGATCGCAGAGGCCGCCCTTGCCCCGTTAAGGGAGGTGGGCATTCGCATTCTCAACTATCTCGATGACTGGCTAATCCTAGCTCACTCACGAGACATGTTGTGCGCACACAGGGACCTGGTGCTCTCACACCTCAGCCGACTAGGGCTTCGGGTCAACTGGGAAAAGAGCAAGCTCCTCCCAGTTCAGAGCATCTCTTTTCTCGGATTGGAGTTGGACTCAGTCTCCTTGATGGCACGCCTTATGAACGAGCGCGCCAGTCGGTGCTGGCCTGTTTGAAGGCGTTCAAACAGGGAACAGCGGTTCCACTGAAACTTTTTCCTGGGGCATATGGCATCCACGGCGGTGGCCACCCCGCTCGGGTTAATGCATATGAGGCAGCTTCAGCACTGGCTCCAGACTCGAGTCCCGAGATGGGCATGGTGCCACGGAACACATCGCGTGGCCATCATGTCGGTCTGTCTTTTCAGCCCTTGGACCAACCTCTCGTTTCTACAAGCAGGTGTTCCTCTAGAACTGGTCTCCAGGCACGTCATGGTCATGACAGATGCCTCCAAAACGGGCTGGGGCACTGTTTGCGACGGGCACACAGCCGCCGGCCTCTGGACGGGCCCACGACTGCACTGGCACATCAACTGCCTTGAGTTGTTGGCAATTCTGCTCACCCTGCGGAGGTTCCGGCCGTTGATCCAGGGCAAGCACGTGTTAGTTCGGACAGACAGCACAGCAATGGTAGCATATGTCAATCACCAAGGTAGTCTGCGCTCTTGTTGTATGTCACAACTCGCCCGCCGTCTCCTCCTCTGGAGTCAACAGCACTTCAAGTCGCTGCGAGCCACTCACATTCTGGGCAACCTCAACACTACAGCAGATGCGCTGTCAAGGCAGTTTACCCTCAGGGGAGAGTGGAGACTCCACCCTCAGGTGGTCCAGCTGATTTGGAGTCGATTCGGATGGGCACAGGTGGACCTGTTCGCCTCCTAAGAATCCTCCCACTGCCCGCTCTGGTATGCCCTCACCGAGGCTCCCCTCGGCATAGACGCGCTGGCACACAGCTGGCCCCCTGGCCTACGCAAGTATACGTTACCCCCAGTGAGCCTGCTTGCACAGACCCTGTGCAAGGTCAGGGAGGACGAGGAGCAGGTCATCCTGGTAGCATGCTACTGGCCCACCCAGATGTAGTTCTCATACCTCATGCTCCTCGCGACAGCTCCCCCCTGGCGAATTCCCCTGAGGAAGGACCTTCTTTCTCAGGAATGGGGCACCCTCTGGCACCCGCGCACAGACCTCTGGAATCTCCATGTCTGGCCCCTGAACAGGACACGGAAGACCTAAGTGGTCTACCACTCGCGGTGGTATATACGATCACTATATATGCCTTTAAGTGGCCTCTGTTCGCTAAGTGGTGTTCTTCCCGACGCGAAGACCCCCAGAGATGCGCAGTCAGATCAGTGCTTTCCTTCCTGCAGGAGAGGCTGGAAGGGAGGCTGTTCCCTTCCACCTTGAAGGTGTACGTTGCCGCCATAGCAGCACATCATGACACAGTTGACGGTAAGTCCTTAGGGAAGCACGACCTGATCATCAGGTTCCTAAGAGGCACCAGGAGGCTGATTCCCTCCAGACCGTGCCTCGTTCCCTCATGGGATCTCTCCGTAGTTCTTCAGGGTCTACAGAGAGCCCCCTTTGAGCCTTTGCAGTCAGCCGAGCTTAAGGCACTCTCCTTGAAGACTGCTTTCCTTACTGCACTCACTTCCATCAAGAGGGTAGGTGACCTGCAAGCGTTCTCTGTCAGCGAAACGTGCCTGGAGTTCGGTCTGGGTTACTCTTACGTGATCCTGAGACCCCGACCGGGCTATGTGCCCAAGGTTCCCACCACCCCTTTTAGGGACCAGATGGTGAACCTGCAAGTGCTGCCCCAGGAGGAGGCAGACCCAGCCCTGTCATTGCTGTGTTCGGTGCACACTTAATGCATCTATTTGGATCGCACGCAGAGCTTTAGAATCTCAGAGCAGCTCTTTGTCTGCTTTGGGGCACAGTGGAAAGGAAGCACTGTCTCCAAGCAGAGGATCACCCACTGGCTCATTGATGCCATAACTATGGCATATCTTGCCCAGAACATGCCACCCCCGGTAGGGCTACGAGCCCATTCTACCAGAGGTGTAGCGGCTTCCTGGGCCCTGGCCAGAGATGCCTCTCTAACAGACATTTTCAGAGCAGCGGGCTGGGCAACACCCAACACCTTTGCAAGGTTCTACAACCTCCGGGTGGAACCGGTTTCGTCCCAGGTAGTGGCACGCAACACAAGCGGATAAGCCCTGGATAGCTGGCCAGGTGTATCACTTGCACATAGCGCCTTCCACCTCCTTTGGAGCTGAATATGTGCGCCATTAATTCCCAGTAGTGTTCACAAACTTTGTTCCCTGGTTGACTTCCTCCAAGCCCTGTGGCAGTCGAGTTTTCAGAGAGACTCGCTGCCAGCCCAGTACATGTGCTAATTAAGAGTCCTGTTCTGGGGTAGGTGCTCCGCATGTGGTGGTTCCCTGTAAGGCTAACCCCATGCGATATATATCTTCCGCTAGTTCGTTTCCCTGTTGGCAAACTGTGTCTTCCTTGGGCAGGGCCCCTCTGCCCCAGTCTCCATGTTTGTAGTAACTCCTCCCCCATTGGGCAGGATCTACCTTGAAGACTCTCCACATTGTTGGAATGACCATGTGATGTATTCTTCCACTTAAATATCCCCCCCTCTCTTTGGGCGAGGTATGGTCTCCGCTGTGTCTTCCCCTTGGGAGGGACACCCCCCAACTAGACCTGGCGGCCCAGTCGGATAATCCCCCTTCTTTTTTAGGGAGTGGAAAAAAGAAGGGGAAAAGAGGCCACGACTAGGTTAAGCCTGTCTCTATCTTTTGGGTAGTCGACTTGTCCCCAAAAAGGGCCGTTCGATACTCATAACTATGTTGGGGGAGGTTACGTGTCGACCTGGTGTGCTGGCTATGAGGCACACAGTAGTCTGCCCACCACACACCGCCAGTTCACGTGACACCGTTCAGCCAGTTGTGGCATTTCGTATAGGGACCCCTAGTGTCACTACATCGACACAACGTCGAGTGAGTGACAGATAGGGAACGTCATGGTTACTTGTGTAACCTCTGTTCCCTGATGGAGGGAATGAGACTTTGTGTCCCTCCTGCCACAATGCTGAACTACCCGCTGAAATGGCCGGACCTTATATCGGCTCCTCAGCATAAAACCTGAATGAGTGGTTGCATACCAGCTCCTTTTATACCTGCATGTCCGGGGGAGTGGCATGCAAATACCACTCGCCAATTTTCATTGGCCTTTTATCAAAGACCAGAGGTGTCTTGGGCTCCCAAGAGTGACCCCTAGTGTCACTACATTGACACAACGTCTTGTTCCCTCCATCAGGGAGCGGAGGTTACACAAGTAACCATGACGTTTTGTGTACACTTGTGCTTGTTGATCATCAAATTCTGTTACACATGCCTCGAGATCCTTGGTCATGGAGACAGAGGCTGAATTCAGGATGCAACCTCACAATGTTCGCTCCCTAGGGCAAGCTGCAGGGGGAAACTGAACTATATTCTGGATGTCGGGATTTCGAGGCATGTACATTTGCAAACTCTTCTCGATACTGAACGAAATGCAAAAAGGGGGAAAACGGATATGTTTATACAGTACAATTTCATTCACTGAATCAGGGCTCACCCTTCGTTACACAGCAAGCCCATCAGGCTCATGTGTAGACCTATTTTTATTGTACATTGAGTTATATTACATGTGCCCTGAGGCAAAACTCAAGCTGAAAATATTCAACAATCGTTCGGCAGCACAACTTACAGGGGAAACTGAGCTAAATTGGTGTGCTGAAACCCAAGTGCTCATTTCTGTACGTGATACAGGTTGGGGGAGTGTTTGCGAACCTCGATTCGTAGAAGGAGGCACAAAGTTTGTTGTCTATTGTAACGTCTGTGTAAGATCAGTGATGGCTAATTACACTTTGTTTGAAAAAAACTTTGTTTGAAAAAAAAACCTTTTAGCCTTTTGACATTTGCATATAAATTACTGACCTGGTCTCCACGTTTACATTTATATGGGTGCTAAATTGCAGATGGTCTTTATCACTATCAAAAGGATGCTAAAACAGGCCTCCTCTGAAGTGTCTCCATCAAGCTTCAAACACATTCCACAGAGAGGAGGGTGACTCCCCCCCCGTGCCAGGCACCAGAGCAGTTGTCTGTCTCCAGTAATTCCAATACACGTCACACACACACCTAAAGACATTTTCTCTATTTTAGGCCATAGTAAGCAGTTATAAATGTATCTGCTATATGCATGTGTTATATGTATATTCCCCTATCATATTAACTTAGTTAAAACCCTTTACTTGTATTAGTTAGACGTTAAATGCCTATATTCAAGTGTATGAGTGTTTCTCTGCTTTAATATCGTCTGGAGGTTACCTTCTTGGTATCAAAATGATCTTCCCTTTATTTCTCACACAATAATGTACACCATGTGATCGTGAAATGCATCGAACAATTCTTACTATGTTTTGAATTAAAAGCTGCACTAGCGGTCCAGATCAGCAATAAAATGCGAATGGGCCATAAACGGAGACAAAGGATGTTTCTCCCGCTCAAAATGCATGCCTCTGATTGGCCACTCCACCCACAAAATGGGTGCGGCAATGAACTATCAAAACTCCAGAGCACAAAGAAATTATCGCTCAAAACTCTTCTTCTTGAGACCAACCCACTCCAAAACTCTCTCTTGAGTTTAACCTTCTGGCAGTGTTTACCTTCAAGTAACTTTGTGGATTTCCTGTGGACTTCTTCAACTCACTCCTAAAGAAATCATCGAGAACCTCGTCTACCGCATCAAGACTCTTATTCAGCAACAAACCAATGCAAGTAACCATTTACAACTGATTAGATGCGCGTTTAAGTTTGAACCCCTTTTAAGGTGTATTGTGCCTCTGATGATTCTCATTTAGGTTGTGGTTAACTGAGAGTTTTAAAACCCTTGAAATACTGCCATTCTTTCTCTCTCTCTCTCTTTTCCTTACTTTCCTTCATTCTATATATGTATGTTTTGCTTAATTTGTTTGTATGTTAGTTATAGTTTCATTTATTAAATCCTTTATATTCACAATTGATTGTCTCTGTGTTCCGCTCACAATTCAAAGTCACTGAATGTTGCTCCTTGCTACATGCTAAACTACTGCTAGCACTGTATAAGTAGGAAGGCTATTGTTCCTTGGCCAGGAAAGTAATTTTCCTAGAATTGATAAATAATTATATTGTCTGCTCGCTGGACGGACAGATCAAGTAATTGTAATATCGATTCTGCTACAGTTAATTCTAAGATCTAATCTAAATATTTATTATTAACTATAACCAGTTATAATTAATTATAAATAATTCCCTTTTAAGCTAATTTGCTACACTATCACCCTTGCAAACAATAGCATCACCAACTCGTCCCCCAGTGCGAGCCAAGGGGGGAAATAAAGGGAAGTCCAAATGGAGCCAGTGAACTCAAAAAAGGCACTCCTTTATGATGCACTTAGTTAGGCTGCAAAACCATTGTGTGTAGATCCAACGGCTGTCTGAAAAGAGCGACATCCATGCCAGCATCGAAAAATCGAGCAGAGAAAGCAGTGCGCGTCTCTTCTCTCGCCAGAATGCCTGCGTGATCCACAAAATGGGTGAAAGAAAAAACGAAATAAAGTACCTTGCATTACCTGATAAAATCGTTCTGCGGCTGGGCTCACCAGTCCATGCCGTGAGCAGCTCTTCATATAGGGAGGGGAGAAAGAGAGAGAGGCTGAGACCGCTCCTCCATTGTCTTATGCATGTACATTCTCCCAGAACATCAAAAAAAGACAATAGGGACAAAGGGGCCCATTTTGTTTCCTTACAGACAAATTCTCACATACAGCATTTTTTAACGGCGACGCCATTCACAACGCCTTTCATGAGGCACGTGGCTCTCGCACACTTTGTTCGTCAAAAATGGCCACCGAGCTAGGCCTAAGAGCATGTCCAACGGGAGTTTTGCAAACATGAGGAGGATTCCGGTGTCCGTTCGCACTCCTACCTTCTCAGACACAAGGCCGAAATCCCAAATGGCTCCAGCACACAGAGCTCCAAATCTGAAGGCCTTAGAACTGAAACAAGTGGGGATAATGCCTCGTGGTGAAAAATTGCGAGCCTCAACGAAGCACCATTGTCCTCATTGGTCCCTTTTAATGTTTGGAAAACCACATTGAAATTGCTCTGAAATTTATGCTGTGTCAATGACGTCCTTATGTGTTTGCCACTCAGAAGGGAGTAAATAATCCTCGCTTCGACGTGAGTCACTAGAAACAAACATGGGCTTGGACAGTTGTTTTCTGAAGAACAGAAAATCTGACTCAATGGCGCATGACGTAGCTCCATAGGGGACGTGCCTTAAGCGCCATCAGCCAATAAATTGGCGTTATTGTATAAGGGCTTCAGACCATGTGATACTCAGACAGTGTCCCATAGCGTTCATACGCAACTCAAGTTCCACAAAATGGAACTCTTTTGCTCTGTTCCAAAAACATACTGTCTACATAAGCCGCTACTTTCTTAAAGGGAGAGGTCATCCAAAAAGAAAGTGCTGTTATGTACTCCTCTTTATGTTATTCCAAACCTGAATTAATTTTTAGTTCCAGGGAACACAAAGAGAGACATAAGGCAAAATGTGACTGACAACCTCAGGCACCATTCACTTTTTTTTTTTCATTCATTGAAAGTTGGTGATCAATTTTGGGTAAGTTAGTCTATTACAGATTACTAATTACTAGGTCTATTTAATTCGTTAATTTAATGAAATTAATTATATAAAAAAATAACGCGTTAATGCAATTGATCATGTCCCCTGAAGCATACGTAAATTTAAGCAATTCAAGCTTGAAGTTCATCTGTTTTTACGAGCTAGGTCAATAGGTGGCGGCGTGCCTCAACAAACCTCACAAGCAACGCAGCAACAGAATAAGAACCGCTCACTTAGGAGGAAGCACAACAGGTGGGCGAAACACAACAGAATACTTAAAGCTTGAGATGCGATTTTTAAATTTCTACAATAATTTACTTGACACAACAACCTAAAAATGCAGCGTTTATGATGCTGAATACCAACGAGATGCTCCAAACATGTCCATCTGAGGCACGCACATGTACATAGAGCAACAATTAAAAATAGTGCAGACGTTCCTAGGACATTTTTAGGATGATTTGTCAAGTTAAATATAGTGGAAACTTTGAAAATCACGTCTCAGGATTCTGTTTGTATGCAGTATCCAAGAACACATACTGTGAGAACTGGACACATTGACAAACTCAATGTAAAACAGATTGCTGTAAACTGTTGGCTTGTTAAATGATATGAGAGTAAAACAAATTATATTGAGTTATATTGAGCCACTTCTTGTATTGTCTAGTCAATGCTTATTCATCTGCCTCAGTAATGCAACTTATTTCAAACTGAATTTAAATATGTACTATATTTTATTATAGGCCCACGTATTATATTTATAAATATTTAAATTATTAATCATAATTTATATGAATTATCTTTATATGGGGACCTATCTCAGCAAATAATGATGTATGCTAATTAATCAGCATGTCATTTAATTAATTCGATTACAAATTGTAATTGATTGACAGCCCTACTAATTACCTCTCCAAAATTGTAACGAGATTACTTTACTGAATACTTCGAAAAAGTAATAACGTTACTAGGTACTTTACTTTTAACATTTTTACTTATATTTTTACAGTTTCAAAAATATTAAAATTCAAAATAATGTCTATATTATAATGTCTACACATGCCTTTTAGCTGTCACAGAAACGCAAAAAGACGTGCGTATAAACATAATTCATGTTTTAAATGTATTCTAAACTAACAATATTATTGAAAAATATGTGGAACCCAAGTAATGTACTTAAAATTAATCTAACTGAAAGTCATTCATTTGTAATTTGATTGGAATTTAAAATGCAATACACTATACTTTTTGACTAAAAAGTATTTCGATTATAGTAACTAATTACTTTGTAATCAGATTTCACCCAACACTATTGGTGACTGAGACTGAACATTTTGCCTAATATTTAATTTGACTATTTTAGTTAAGACTTTTCTATATTGAATGAAAAAATACACAGTATGTAGTCAAACATTCTCTGTTGGATGGATTTTTTTTTTTTTTTTTCACTGAGCTTGTTGCAATTCTATTTGGGAGTGCCTTCTCCACAAAGCACACATGCAATAATGCCTTACAATTTGGACAAACCGAGGTATCTTACCTTTTGCTTTTTGCTTTTGCGTTCCAGTGTTCATATGGTGCTTTAAAATGCTTTCTAGGTAGCTCACTGGGTTTTGGAACAGAGTTTAACTGTCCTTATAATTGTTGTTTTGATCATAAAAAAACAAGCATACCAATCCCCCTGCAGATGAGTTTTGGAGGTTTTTGTATTGATTTGAGTGAAATCCATCAACCACGCTCTGACTCAACATTTCAAATTACAATGTCAAGCAGCCTAGAGGGGCATATTAAGAGCAGTCCCATGCATAAACATTATTGAAGAGGCTCTTAAAGAGGCCCTAGTTTACTACATGATAAATAGTCAACTCATGAAAGCCGTGGAATCAATATGAATGTCGCTCAGAGATTTCAAGCATATTTACGTTGAAACTTTTTTGAACTTCTCTTAAGGGGAAAATGAAATCCCATACTTCCATTTGTGTAATTTCATAGTTTTGACCTCTTTGTGGAAAATAGTAATAATAAAGAATGAGCAGGTGTGTCCAAACTTTACACACACTGTAAATCTCCGTCCTTCACCACAGGTAGGTTATAAAGTAGTGGACACAAAATCCTAAAAGTTGGGAGTGAAGCGGTTGTGAAGGGTCACATTTATAAATGGCAGTGTCCTGATAATTTCTATGGCATGTGCCAACCTTGCTTCTGTCCCCGGGACCTGGCATTTATGAGTCACCTGTTGTCTGTAGTTATGAGAAGGCCCCCCAGCAGTACAGACACCATCCCCCAGCCCCTGCCTTGGTTTTACCCCAGGGTGTCGAGGAATGCTATTCACAGTATAGGAGTCCTTATCTGTCTCGATATTTATTTAGCTGATATATCTAGTGACCTTTGTCAAGGACATTTGCAGGCATTGATACTGCAATAGTGGGCATCAGAGTCTAATACGCAGTGAATGCTTGTCTCTTCATTGGTATGTCAAGCTGATAAAACAGAATTTGCCCAAAATGTTGAGTTATGATCATGGATTTAACTTTTTGGCTCACCGGCCACTGTGGCTAATAGTGTTCATGGTCACTAGCCACTCTTCATTTTCACTAGCCAAAATCCCCCACCCCACAAAACGTGATGAAGTTAACTTGAGACTGTAACTGCATGCATTTGTTTAGACATATTTTTGAATGAGAATGATATTAGTTTAGCAGGACATTGGCCTAATGATTTAAGTCACCCTTCACCCACAGCCAGAACAGGTGTAGAACAGGTCAATATTTTGTCCATAATTCATGGAGGTTTTAACCCCTTCATTAAATTTACCATTGATCTATATTGTTTAACAGTGGCATTTGTAATGACAAGGTCATTACCACAGGTCAGACCATGGATGGCTCCACATTACTGTGATTAGGTTAATGTAGATAGTGTTTTTCAAAAATTTAACTATAGTATTTGTTATTTAAAAAAAAACACATTTATAAACCTTTAACTACAACTTTCATAGTTGTAATAAAAATTAAGTCTGATAATTTCGCTCTAATAGATTTAATATAAATCTGTACAAGTTACCAGTTAATGTTACTGCAGTAAAAAAATAAATAAAAACCTTTTAGTAAGAATGATGATGTGTATTTTAAAAACTGATGATGTGTATTTGTCTCCTCTTTACCTCATCAGTGCTGTTGATAATGTAGGGGCTGCCTATCAGTTTGAGAGGTTTGACATTCTTCATATAGAGATTTACAGTATACTAGAATGTTCTAGAATTCAAATGGGTCACATAAGTTTTGTGGTCTCCGCTGGCCGCCGCAATATCAAGTGAAGTCCAAATCAATTACGCAAGTTTCACTCTGCACTGTCCCAGAGCTCTGGCTCTGTCTCCGGAGCATGCTGATGTGCGTTGTGGCAGTCACGCGAAAGCACGCTTCGTTCACCCGCACAGATGCGCGTGTAAATTATGAGAGGCATAAATACCATTAAACTTACTTCGGCAGCACGGCTCCAAGTCACCTGAATTTCATAGAAATTTAATTTCAGGAAAAACCTGCATCACCCACCAAAGTGGCTAGTAAGAATGATGGAGTTACCCGCAAATTGTCCTAGATATTCATTAGTGAATGAAAGTGTCAGTTACTAGATTTGCTATTATTTATATAATACTAATATTGATTAAAAACACTTTTATTTTCTTGATTACAGGGTCCACCTGGATCATGTGATGCTGGGGCTATTAAGGTAAGATTTAGCTCTTTTTTCTAGGTTTTAACAGGGATCCCACAAAAAAACCTGGAAATGTTTAGAAAATCATGGCAATGCCTTGGAAATTTCTATAGTATATATATATATATATATATATTTGTTCTAGTCATGCTCTACTCTAAAATATTTCTTTATGAGTGCAATATCTATAACATTTTTATTGATTTTATTTTTATTTATTTATTACTTGTCCAGTAATCAGAAAAGAAAAGTCATGGAAATGTCATGGAAATTAATTAGTCAAAAATGTGGGAACTATCTTTTAAACACACAGCTAGACATTAAAAATCTTACTCTTATCATTAGTTAAAAATGACATATTCGTATATCTATCCTACTTCCTCCTTATAGCTTCACTATGTCATTGTGGCCAAGTTGCTGCAAATTATTAGGCATATTTGGCCCTGTCCCAAATTGCACACTTTAAGTAGTCTTCACCTGAATGTGGTTCTGTGAAATTTCCAAAATGACCATGTCCAAAGCAAATTATATGACAATTAAGGTATCCATTTTATCAGTAATTGTATTCTGTGTGAATCAACTGCAACACATTGGCTTTGAAGAAGCCTTTATTTTGGTCACACATTATACATACATTTTTTGCATATATACAGTGAAATGTATTTGTTTTCACATATCCCAGCTAAGCTGGGGTCAGAGTGCAGGGTCAGCCATGATGCAGCACCCCTGGAGCAGATAGGGTAAAGGGCCTTGCTCAAGGGCCCAACAGTGGCATCTTGGCAGTGCTGGGGCTTGAACCCCCAACCTTCTGGTCAGTAACCCAGAGCCTTAACTGCTGAGCCACCACTGGCTTTGTTAGCACCATGCTCTACCAATTGAGCTATAGGGACAATAGATTCTCAGTGGACTCCTACCCATCATCTGAATGAAACTCCTATATGTTTACATGGTACACTATTCTATTTTAAGAGATTGAAAAAAATTACATTTTCATATTATGACTCTCTATAAAGAACTGACCATGCGATTTGTTTGTTTGTTGGTTTAAACTTTATTATGAATTCAATTTGTCATACAACAGAAATTTGCCTTTGATGCTAGCATAAAAAGATGACAAGCATCATACATACACACACACACAATACCCACATGGTAATAGCTCTGTAAGGTGGGGTGCCAAGGTATTTGCATTTAAAGGACAGAAGTCACAGGGGAGGCAAAGAGCCTCCACAAGAGCAGGCACACTGATCCTGTCTCACAATTAAGATCTACATCTGAAACAACACTCCCAACAGTGCAAGGATCGTAAAACTCCTTCACAGCACATCTGCCCCTCCTCTGTCTTCCAGCTCAAGATCACTTAAAACTCATCTAAATTCTATATCTAAATACATCCTATGTATACAAAGAATATAACTACATGTTTAATATCATTTAAAAGGTCTCAGTGCAACTGGTACTATAGTCTCAATCCCACAGCAGTAGACTTGGTCATAACAAAGATTTGGTATTTAGAGAAATTATGTCTCTGCTGTGGAGGTTTGTCTGCCTCATTGTAAATTACCACCTCCTGAGTCACTGAATCCATTCATCCCTAAATCCTCATTGTTTACCCTTTTGTAGTGTTGGGTTCGAGTCCACCTTACTCGAGTCCGAGTCAAGTCTGAGTCTTTAAACAATTGAGTCCGAGTCCGAATGAATCTGTTTATGAATCTTAATTAAAATTGTAACCATAAACACAACATCAATATTTTAAGCTTATTTTAAACTTCACGACTAAGAAAAACAGTTTGGCAATATAAATGTAACAAAAACACCTCTGTTGCCTTCCAAATATATATTTTATGATTAGTATCCTTCTGAACAAACTTAAAAGTGGTTTCAAAATAAAAGCATATGCTTTAGGTGTATGAAGACAAAACTCTCCTTCAACTCAATTCTTATTGCGTTCTGTTGACATTTCAGTTATTTGTTGCTTTTTCATCTCCACTCAAACATAGACTAAAGAATGTGAAATCTGCATTAGTCATTACAACCAAGGTTATTATGTTTCAAATTTTAATGTAGTTTTTATTTCTACTTAATTTTCAATTTGTCAATTAAATTTTATTTAGTTTTATTTAAAATGACCCTATTCTATAGAAATAATAGTCTATACTGAGATTTCTTTCTGAATCTTTTTCTCTATCTGACTGGGAAAATACAGCACATACAAATGAGTCAACACAGTGGTAATTAGCACTCGCTGAGAAGTTACGTCTCACGATTTGACTGCAAATGCTACATCAAAAACACTGGAAAAGCCCACTGATAATATTAAGGCCATGTCGTCTCGTCACGGATATGATTTTCTAGTTAATTTGCAGGAACCCGCACAATGCAGGGCAGTTCTGCATGCTGCTCGTGTACCTAAATCCCATGTGCATCTCGCAGCAGCTGCTGCTGAAGATAAAAAAAATAATAATAACTGAAATTTGCTTGAGTGGCTGCAGCACTGGTCTGCAATCAGTCTGAAATCTTTAAATACCAACCAAAGAAAATTTAATTGAGCTTATGGAAAATAATAATTTTGAGTCATAAATTTAACAGAATTGTCCTTCAGAAGTGTCAGAGATGAAGGCTAAAAAGTTACCTGATGGTTTACAATAAAAATAAAATAAAATAAAATAAACATTTAAAATAAAAACGTCATAACCAACTAAATTCATCTCGTAACATGGAGTTTAGCTTCATACACAAACTCTGAGTCAAAAATTGAGTAATACATTTATATTATAGTCTATAATTAAATTATAAACAAACATTTCACTGCCCAAAATATCCTAATATTTTATTGTGCATGGTTGAATGTTGTGAATGGGGGACAAATGATGTACAGTATTTTAAGCAGCTCGTCAATGCTTGAAAATAGTCAATCATTAATGCTGTTAATGCTTTTTATCTGTTTAGAATTGCTGACTATTTAAAAAGTTACACAGTTCATTCATCAAGCTATTATGTACCAGTTCAAGCTGACAATGCTGCGTGGACCACAAGAGACTACAGAAGCCTACATGTGTCGATACATTACACCTAAAAATACTTAATATCCAATATGAATAAAATTTGTATGTATTTTTATTTTGATATTCTGTTTTTAGTAAACTGTGAGAGACATGATGTAGGTGACTTGACTCAATGAAGTTTTTAACCACGATGAAACCGCAATGCGAGCACCGTCTTGGCTGCACAAACGCCACACGCAATTTTACTAGTTGTCAGATCCCTTGTCATGTGAAACTGCCTTGTTTAGTTTCTATTACATTGGATACATACCCGACTTTGTTTTCATCATGCCAGCCACCTCGGTAGTCGATGTTATACAGTAGTCTCTGTAGTAACATTCAAGCGTATTGGTTGACTGATGAGTGTGCCTGTGCGTGTGTTTGCTTAAACACAGTGAAACAACTCTGGCTACGTCTACGACATCAGGGCCTTATACAGCTGCATGCAGACAGAGATGTGCTCATTAATTTATATTTTTTATTTATTATTTTATTATTTTTTCATTGCATCACAAATGTCATGGACTCGGACTCGAGTCCCAAAGGCTCGAATCCGAGTCAAGTCAGAGTCTTTAAACAATCGAGTCTGAGTTGAGTCCAGCGTGCCTTCTGCCCCGTCTGCCGGCAGGTCATCACCGTCTACCTGGATCAGGGAGGGGACAAGGGAAGGGAAACAATAATAACAAAAAATGCGGTACCTACACCCTGTAACAGGGATCGTACCAAAAAAAAAAAAAACAATAATAATATTTAAAAGAGAGGGAAAGGCCAAGGCAGAGCGGCAGCGGGAGAGAGAGAAAAAAAACAATTTACTCGCTGGTTCTCCGATATGCTGTAGCCTGGTCCTTGGCCTCTCCTCCACCCTCTAGTGGACGTCAGCCGCACCTTCCCGGGCGGATCAGAGGCAGTCCTCCGGCCCCTGGCGGACAGAACGCCCCGCCGCATTTTCAGTGGATGGAAGGGGTCTCCCCGCCCCTGGCAGCGGTCCTCCCGCTCCAGGCGGTCGGCCAGGAGCCCCTCTCCGCTCGCGGTCGGTGGTCTCAGACCCCGCCGCGTTGCAGCAGCTTGTAGGGGTCTCCTCCACCCCTGGCAGCGGCCCTGACTGCTCCAGGCGGTGGGTTAGGAGCCCCTCCTCCCCACGCGGTTGGCGGCCGTTCCTCCGTTCTCAGGCTGCTGGGCTCCTCCGTCCCGCAGCGGATGGCCGTGGCTGCTCCATTGGGGTGGATGGTAGTGGCGAGGACCATACTACGGCACATCCCTCCTCCTTCCCGGATTTTGGCACCAGTGTAACACAGTTCAATGGAAAGGAGGAGGCGAGAACCGGCTTGACAATATAAATAAAGGTTTAATGATAAACTTAACCAAAAGGACATAAAACACACACAGGTGTCGGACAGCTGTCTGTAACTCTCTCTCTGTCGCACTGCTGTCTCCAATCGGCCTTATCCATCTCTGGCTTAATCAGCCTTATTAGGGGATGGGTGTGCAGAATCACGACCCGGCCCCGTCCTCCGCCCTGCCACACAAATAAATTGTTAAAACTTTTATTTTTATTCAGGATTTCTTTTTAACTCATTATTAGAATAGTTGAGCAACACATGATGTCACACGAGTGTATGACTAGGATAGATTATTACTACGGGCAATGAATGAGAACAAATCCTCTGGCACCGTCAAGTCACTGACTATCTCACTCCTGAGCAAGTTGTATAGATGTGACTAAAACAAACTATCATTTGATTGTGAGCAAGCCTGATTAAATTATTATTAAATAAGGTATTAGTAGAACTGTGCAACTACTGACTTAGAGAGAACTGGCAACCTTGTTCATGAGATGTATGTTACTGGTCAGACTAGACTCGGAACATTGACACCTAACGAACAAACAATGAGAACCGAATAATCAAAAACTAATTTATAATGATGATCAGAATTTGGTTGGAATCTTCATCTAAATTAGAGGTCTATTAAACTGGAGTCAGATCAAATTAATAACTGGATTCAGATCAAGTCTAAACTAAACCAAAGTTTAAGACGTGCCAAATGCGTTCCCGAAAAGATGAACATGCGTGTACCTTCATCATCCAGCTGGAAAATGCCATCGGACCAGCGGATTTGCCTCTTACAGCTCTACTTAAAAAATATTTTTATTTAAAATAATCACTGCTGTTGGATTGAAGGATTTTTTATATAAATTTTTCTGGCCCTGGGAATTTTAAGTCTACTGGCAGATGAGATTTTAGGGTGTTTGCAATGGTATAGTTGATCTGAAATACTTTGAAAGGTTGCTGTCCTGCGGTATGACACCATCTATAACTATTTAATACAGCATTTAACTAATTGTTTTGTAATTATTACGAATGCAGCTTTATGAGCTCATATTAATTTAATTGGCTTTTAACTTACCTTGATACCTTGGTTTGTGTGGTTGTTTTTACTTGTCCATTATTTGTTTGATTTTATTGCCTTGCATATTTGACTGGACAGCACTTTGGTCAACTTCGGTTATTTTTTAATGTGCTTAACAAATAAACTTTGACTTGACAACTTGAATTTAGAGTCTATACAGTATTTGTCCTTTTAGAAGTCTATTTGTCACACTGCAGTACTGTTAAATGAATGTGATTAAAAATGGTTAAATAGTTAAATGGTGACTAGTTACAGCACCAAAACATACACTTACCCTCACACATTTATATACATTTTAACCTTAAATCTTGATGTTTATTAAAAAAAAATCTCAAAGACATGTTATATTGTAGTTCAATAAGAATATGAACTGTTGTGAGGGCATCACAACACATGCACCGCTGTCAGTGACCTAGAACATTGTTTAGACATGCACTGTTTGTTTGTCTGTCTTGTCTGTTTGTCTGTATGTCTGCGGGTAAGGTTAGATGAAGCAGTTATTCAGCGCTGTCCTCCTGAGAACACAGCGGGAAGGACACACTCTCATCCGACCGATTGGCTTCCCTCAGTCAAACGCTGCCTGTCTGCACAGCATGTTAAACAGCCACACACACACACACACACACACACACACACACACACACACACAAACATACATACCCTGAGTTACTCCTTAGACTTGAGCTTGACAGATGGTAATTATGAACAGTGCATTTGCAAAAGGTCTGCAATAATTTTCATGAAGCCCAGGGGTGCCATATCTCACCGGAGGCAACAGTAGTGATGATTATATATATACAGCATATAAATACTCTATATATATTTTATAAGAGCAAGAGTGATTTTTTACATGCAGCTCCTTAACATGTCAGCACACACCCACCGCTGACAAATACAGACAGGTCTCCGAGTGGACCGTGTGCCTGCCCAGCCCTTAACCTTCCTCCAATGTACCCTGACTGCTCATAGAGAAGGGCTTCTGGTTGCCTGTTTTGTAAAGTGAAAAACAGTAAATATGGTGTTGTTTTCAGTTTATACTACAGCAGGGATAGTTCCATACTCATTGTCACAGATTTGTTTTCTTCACTACAAAATTATATTTTCTTTATCAGTATTTTTGTCTTGTTTTACAATAAAAATATTTATACATCCTTAAAACCACATATATTTACTTGAGAAGCAAAATAGTGTAAGATAACAAGACTTTTTTTTTTTTTTAAGGAAATATGTTATGGTAAATTTTTCATACCCAGTAGGCAATTTATATTTTTATTTTTATTTATTTTTATTATTTTTTTATTGTTGTTTTAACATCTAATATAAACCTCACTATTTTTTTTATTTACGCTTAAAACAAGAATAAAAGATATAGCTATAGGCCTATACTTACTATTAATATCTTGTTTTAATATCTTATCTTTGCTTCGCAAATATTTTCTTGATTTAAATATGTTTTGATATTTTTACTGGAAAACAAGACAATGTTTTGGACCAACTTTATATTAGGTGTCTTTAACTATTATGTACAATATACAATGTACATGTGTCATTTTGCATTGTACTTACGTTTAAAGTACCTGCATATACAGTAGTTACATCTGTAGTTACACTGTTAACCTCACCTCTAACTCCAAGCCCTAACACTAACCCTACTCCTACTCCTTATCCTACATTTACCTCAACCTCCGTAGCAGCAAATGTGAATCTTATGAGAATTTTGCAGAACAACATGTAGTTGCAGGTATACAACATGTAGTTACACAATAAGTACTTTTAATATATGTGTTTTAATGTTAGAACATAGTAGTTAAAAACATGTTATATAAAGTGGGATCAATATATGATAACGAGTTAATCAAACAATGAACCAATGAAAACAAGACACATGAACAGGGGAAACACATGACAGGATCACATGAGGGAACAGGAAATCGCATGACATGAACCAGGGACTAACTTCTAAAATAAAAGACATGAACACAGAACATGAACAAAAATACATTTAAATATGACATATCCCCCCCACTAGGGGTGGCTCCTGACGCCCAAACAGCTGGGGGGGGGCATGGGGTGGTCCTTGTGGCATGGCATGGGATGGCCTGGCCTGGCGAGACAGGATGTGGAGCATGGCCTGGCGAGACAAGGAACCCCGGTGAAGCCGATAGGCTGGAGGACCGCGGTGGAGCTGAGGGAACGTAGAGCCGAGGTGATGTCGGGGGATCGAAGGGCCAACGCGGAGTCCAGGGCTCGGAGGATCTAGGCATTGTCGGAGGGTCGGAAGTTCCCCTTGTCTGAGATGTCACAGGGGGCGATGTTCGAGCCGGTGACTTGGGGGGAACCTGGTTCATCGGCCGTGGCAGGCGAGGGCATTGGCTTGTTGACTGTTGCAGGTGTGGGCATTGGCTCATGGACCAGAGGCAAGCCCATGACATGGCATGGAACAGACTGAAGCTTGGCTGTGACATGGCATGGAGCAGACTCAGGCATGGCTGTGACATGGCATGGAGCAGACTCAGGCATGGCTGTGACATAGCATGGAGTAGACTCAGGATCCGGGGCAGAAGGTGGTGCAAGCTCGGTGACCATGACGTGGGACCCTGGCTCGGCAACCATGATGTGGGACCCTGGCTCAGTGACCATGATGTGGGACCCTGGCTCAGCGACCATGACGTGGGACCCTGGCTCGGCGGCCATGACGGAGAACTCTGGCTTGGCGGCCATGATGGTGGACGGCTCTGACATGGCAGTCACTGTAGGAGTGCATAGTTACTCATCAGCCACTCCTACAGTGAAAGATGAACCACTCAGTTGCAGGGCTAAATCCATGTTTTGAGCCAGACTGAGGGTAATCTGACCACCTGGCATCATGGAGGAGACCGGCTCATTTAGCCCAAAACGGAAACAGTCTTTGAGGGCAATATCATTATAGTCCACCATGTGACACAATCCACAAAAGTCCACAACATAATCCTTGAGGGGACGATTCCCTTGGTGGAGATGCAGGAGTGCAACTGCTGGGTTCATGTTGTTCGGTCGAGTATTCTGTAACGTACTGGACATGGAGTAACAGGCAGTAGTGACACAGGAACAGACAAAGACGATGATGAATTGAGAACCCAAGTGCAGTTTATTTACAAAGTGCAGTTTATCCAAACATGAGTACAATACAAAACAAACATAAATGACTTGACTTGACTTGACTTGACTTGACTTGACTACGTTGCACAAAACAATACTTGACAAAGGACAATGGCAAACATGAGGGCTTAAATACATGGACATGGGCAAACACATGACAATGACAACCAAATAAAAGACTAAACTAATAACAAGATAACTAGATACTAAAACATGAACCAATGACACGACAAGACTGATAACGAGTTAATCAAACAATGAACCAATGAAAACAAGACACATGAACAGGGGAAACACATGACAGGATCACATGAGGGAACAGGAAATCACATGACATGTGATGGAACTAACTTCCACAATAAAAGACAGGAACACAAAACATGAACAAAAACACATTTAAACGTGACATTTACTTCCCAGACAAACCCACCCTAACATCTCAATGTTCATTGCCACGGAGGGAAAATAATTCAGATTGGGGTATAATAATAAAAAATAAAAAAAGTTCTGAATTCAAGTACAAGGTAGGCTAGCATGCCACAGATGGTGTCAAATTATAGTTGCCACCTTAAAAGTTAAAAAAATACCAGACACCCCCTCCTGTGATGCCTCCTTGGGGTGGTACTGTAAATGCAATTTTAAATTATGTCACAGACTCTGTTTATAGAACTTCATTTGATTTGAACCTGGAATATTCCTTTAATTAAAAATGGAACAACTCCGTATTATTGTTTGAATGAACTGCAGTTGTGTGTGTGTGTGTGTGTGTGTGTGTGTGTTACGAGGAAATTTCTAGTGTCCCCATAATTCAAATCGCTTAAAAAATATACTAATCTATGTTTTTTTGAAAATGTATAAATGCAGAAAGTTTTTTGTCATTATGTCTATGAAGAGTCCTCATAAGTATAGCCGCACCAGTGTGTGTGTGTGTGTGTGTGTGTGTGTGTGTGTGTGTGTGTTCAAGCACCAAGCAGGTCATGATTTAACTGCACTAAGCGTTTTAAAAGCCTGGGTGAAAAAACCCTTAGTTAAGAACAAACTGTATAGGCTGATTTATTGATGATAAATATCTAAAACATGCCTGCAGTTTTATGGTGTAAAATGATTTACTGTAGTAAAAAAGTATTTTCGACCCATTATTTAGAGTTTTACCTTAATGTCTTAGCAACAAATGACAGTCAGCACATGTATACTGTATATATTGTCCGATAAATATCAAGTCCAATATACATTTACAGCTGTTGTAAGTGTTCCCCTTCTGTCACTCACTCGAAGTTGTGTCGATGTAGTGGCACTAGGGGTCGATCTTGAGAGCCCGAGACACCTTCAGATCTTTGAGAACAGGCCAATGAGGATTGGTGAGTAGAATTTGCATGCCACTCTCAAGAGTACGCACCCCCGTCTGTTCACCAAGGGCGTCCCACTGCGGCGACACAAACTCAACCGGCTCCACCCCAGCTCAAGCCCAGCCTTCGGCCCCGGCGTAGAGCCCCCCGCAGGAGAGGGACACCCCCCACTTCTCGGTCGGCCGCGAAGATCCCCAGGAGGGCTCCCAAGCGCCCCTGAGATGGGACACCCGAGGATTGAGACGTCTGTGGGAACTCCAGAGCTGGTAGCCAGACCACTCCATCCCCCGGTGGAGGGCTGGTAGGAAAATCTATTGTTCCCTTTTTCTTTTCTGTTTGCCGCACCCCACGGCTACCGGACACCGAGTGCCTGCAGCCTGGGCCTCACGAACGTGGCCCCCACGCTTCGCGTGCCCCACTGCATCACACAAACCACACCCCCGGCTGGCTGGTGGTGGCGAGTCTCGAGGATGGCCCGAGAGGCCCTCCTCCTCAGTCGCCTTATGCCAGGCGCGCAGAGCAAGGTAAGTGCTTTGAGGGTCCACTCAGCGCGGCTGCCTTGGGTCAGAGCACCGCTCCCCGACGCAGCACTCCCTGCTTGCCTGGAGTTTGGACACGTGGCTATCGCTTTCCAACCCGTCGCGCTGGCTGGCCAGAACCATCCGACTCTGCTATGCTATTCAATTTGCCAGGCGCCCGCCCTGGTTCCATGGCATTCTCTTCACGTCAGTGAAGGACGAGAGTGCCGCCGTCCTGCGGGCGGAGATCGCAGTCCTCCTACAGAAGGGCACGATAGAGCAAGTCCCTCCAGCCGATGAGAGACAGGGGTTTTACAGCCCTTACTTCATTGTTCCCAAGAAAGGCGGTGGGTTGCGGCCAATTTTGGACCTGCGAGTTCTGAACCGGGCCTTGCACAGACTCCCGTTCAAGAAGCTAACACAAAAGCACATTTCGACGCCCATCTGGCATCAAGATTGGTTCGCGGAGGCAGACCTGAAGGACGCGTACTTTCATGTCTCGATTTTACCTTGACACAGACCCTTCCTACGGTTCGTGTTCAATGGTCGGGCATATCAATACAAGGTCCTCCCCTTCGGCTTGTCCCTGTCCCCTCGCATCTTCACAAAGCTCGCAGAAGCAGCCCTTGCCCCATTAAGGGAAGTGGGCATTCGCATACTCAATTACCTTGACAACTGGCTGATTATAGCGCACTCTCGAGAGTTACTATGTGAACACAGGGACCTAGTGCTCACGCACCTCAGCCGTTTAGGGCTTCGGGTCAACTGGGAAAAGAGCAAGCTCTCCCCAGTTCAGAGCATCTCTTTTTTCGGCATGGAGTTAGACTCAGTGTAAATGATAGCGCGCCTCACATGCGAGCATGCGCAGTCGGTGCTGAACTGCCTGAACTTATCCAGGCGGGAAATGTCGGTCCCACTGAAGTACTTTCAGAGGCTCGTGGGGCATATGGCATCCTCAGCGGCAGTCAAGCTGCTCGGGTTGTTGCATATGAGACCGCTACAGCACTGGCTCCAGACGCGAGTCCCGAGGTACGCATGGTGCCACGGCACACATTGCGTGGCTCTCTTGCATTCCTGCAGGCTGGAGTCCCCATACAGCAAGTGTCCAGGCACATCGTGGTTACGACAGATGCCTCCAAGACAGGCTGGGGCGCCATGTGCAATGGGTATGCAGCTGCTGGCTCCTGGACAGGACCTTGCCTGCGTTGGCACATCAACTGCCTCGAGTTGCTGGCAGTACAGCTCGCCCTGCGGAGGCTATTGCCATTGATCCAGGGCAAGCACGTGTTGGTCCGGATGGATAACACGACGACAGTGGCTTATATAAACCGCCCCCTTGCGGGTTCGAGCACACTCCACAAGGAGTGTGGCATCCTCATGGGAACTGGCCAGTGGCACCTCTCTAGCAGACATCTGTAGAGCAACGGGCTGGGCAACACACAATACCTTTGCGAGATTTTACAATCTCCGGGTTGAGCCGGTTTCGTCCTGTGTTCCTTCAGGTATGAACAGGTAAGTTTCGTTACACGGGGCAGCTGGCCGGGTGTACCACTTGTGTATAGCACCTTTCCCCTCCATGAGGTGAAGCCGTGCGCTCTTCTCTCCCATGCGTGTTCATGACCTGTGAACCCTGGATGTCCTTCCTCCTAGCCCTCTGGCTCACGAATTCAGCGGAGGAATTTGTAGTCGGACCCAGTACGTGTGCTAATGTGCCCTGTATTGGGGTAAGTGCTCCACAGGTCTCGGTTACCTCGGTAACCTCCTGTGATGTATCTTCCGCGGTACGGTCTCCCTTTTTTCGGTAGACCCGCGTCTCCCTTGGCAGAGCCCTCTCTGCCCTGGTCGCTGCGTTTGTAGAGCTCCTCCCCTACAAAGAGCGGGACCTACCGCCGCACCTCTTCCATGTGTGGCCTTAGGCCCATATGACGTATTCGCCACTTTTTTACCTGTGTGGCTTCTGCGGGGTCTTTTCCCCCTGAAAGAATAGGAACGGAAAAGAACGCCTTCCCCTGGCGCGGCCTGCTCCCATACTAGATACGTCTCCTTTCCCCCTCTGGGTTGTTGGGAATTACATGACGTTTTGGGGCGTCTGGGGAGGCCACGTGCAGTCCGAGTGCATCTGTTCCTACGCTCACAGTACCTTGTCTACACCTGCATCGGCAGTTCACGTAACACAGTTCAGCCATTGACAGAAGTGATTGACAGAAGGGGAACGTCTCGGTTACTGTCGTAACCTCCGTTCCCTGATGGAGGGAACGAGACGTTGTGTCCCTCTTGCCACAGGCTGAACTACACCACTGTGGCCGGGACCGTGTCTCGGCTCCTCAGTGCAAAAACCTGAATGAATCTGCATTCCAGCCTCCCTTTTATACCCGTATGTCAGGGGGAGTGGCATGCAAATTCTACCCGCCAATTCTCATTGGCCTTTTCTCAAAGATCTGAAGGTGTCCCGGGCTCTCAAGGTTGACCCCTAGTGTCACTACATCGGCATAACGTCTCATTCCCTCCATCAGGGAACAGAGGTTATGACAGTAACAGAGATGTTTTTTCCCCATTTAAATAGTATGTATAAAATGCCCCAACTACCTGACAAATACCACTGCAGTAGGTGTCATGAGGAATTGCAACTGTTTCTATGACAGCCTTTGGCTTGGTAAACTGCAAAAAAACAAAACAAATAGTGATCTAATTCAATAGCTAAGTCTAACGAGAGTTAGCAAGATGGAAAGATACAGCAGCTTTAACAAAACACATATACTGTACATGTGTGTATGTATGTTGTTAGAAAGGGACAATTGGACTCAATCTACTCAATTATTTCTAAAGTCTGTTGATACATTATTGTTGTAACATTTATAAACAGCCTCATCAAATCAAGCTAATCATGTTGTGATCAAGTAAATTAACTTACATGTGCAAGGATCATGTTTTATATTAAAGGGTCCTCTTGGTATCAGTGGAGCACAGACCCTGTGGCTTTGCATTTGAAGGCAGCGTGTAGCATACAGCATCATTGCCATGTGTTAAATTTGATCCTCTTTTGTAACTTTAATAGGACCAAAAATGCCTTAGAATCTGCTGTTCTTGTACAGCCCATTGGGAAAATGTAACACAAACATTTTAAGGCAGCCAGTCAGAAAGGTAGTAGGGTTTTTATTACTTTATTTTTTTATTTTTTTTATCAAAAAATATGGCCAACAGGATATGATCAAAGAAGGCAAAAAGGAATCTGCACACCTGGCCATAAAATTTGTAACAACAACAAAAAAACAAAACAAAAAAAAGACAAAATGAGGTTCAAAGTCCAAGATCCATTGAGAAAAATATTGTACTGAAGATTTGCCATGTATAGTATCAAAAAGTGTACAAATGTGCACAAACAAAAAAGTTAATATGTGCACAAAGAAAAAATAGATTTATTTTTCTTTGTGCACATAAGGTCTCGTCCCCCTAAATCATAAATAATACCTGTCACAAAACAACAGCAAGTAGCAAATCGTGGTTCACGGCTGTGATGAAAACCAAAGCCTTTTTGGCTGTTGAAGAAACAACCTGGTCACATAGAATAACATAATACCTACAGTACATTTTTGCAAAATTATTTTTATGTGGCTCAGTGTACACATCGCAGCACTTTCTGGTGAAAAGAACACTAGATGCGAGTAAAACGGCAGATTGTTTGTTCATAAACACTTATTTTTGCCCTGTTCCTCACACAGTGCTAACTAATGACATCTAAACACTTTTACTAGTGCATGACTTGTAAAGCGATACATTTTAACATTTGCAATATAAAACTAACTACATCTACTGGTAGACCATTGCAGTTACAAGTCCTGAAGAACATGCAAGTTGACACATGAGCCAAATGTCTCCAAGAAGCACCAAAAAATTAAGTCATACGGTATTTGCTTTTGTGACAATTTTGATTTAAGGTTTAGGGTAGGAATGTAGGTTTTGTTTTTTTAAAACTTGATAGAGCATTACTTTAAAAAACTCAATGCGATACGTGTAAGGAACCATGCAGTATCATTTTGCTAAATTTTGCATGAGATCTGACTGTAACAAAAGATGAGCCCTTCAATATGATCAGGAAGTTGATTGCCCCAACTTCCTGTTTCAATAGAAAATGTCAACACAGGTTGGAAAACAGCACTCTTCAAGACATTTAATAGGGATTTTAAGAGCATGATACTCCAAAAGTAACATTGGTACGTAACACGGATCTGTTACGTACCACAGTGGAAAAGGAAACCTTAAAGGTGCTAGCTGGCCCGGATCGGCACGGAACTGTACGGTTTTGCAATGAGAACTGTTCGGCCCGATGGTGGAAAAGCAGCTAATGCTTCCATGTCAAGCTGGATACGTCACTCAAACAGAGCTATTTTGTAAAGTGCTTTTTGGGTAAATCAACCAACTAAAGGCTTACTAATAGTTTTCTCTGCATATCAAGATGGAATGGGAGGAAATATTGTAACATGGCAAAAAAAATATTCATACAGTGTCTTTAAGGTTCTGTATACAGTAACAGAAATGCTGACATGACATTCCCAACAGCAATGAAGTATTTTAACTTATTAGCAAGACATACTTAATTCTTAGGTGTTCCTGACAAATGACAATGCACATCCAGGATTAGTGTTCTACTATAGATCAGATTCTCAGTAATTAAATAGTGAGAACAGAGATCATACAACAGCATTGCCAAATGCATATAATCAATTAGAAGTCCTTCATATGTTTACATCACTAAACCATGAATCTAATGTAATGGAGTATTGAAAACCAAAGATGGTTTCTTGACTCAGTAAATGCAGAGCCAAATTACTCACTGTTTCGTCTGTCAATAAAAAACATGCAAACTTTGCACTGTCTTCAGAGGAGAGTGTCTCAATATGGAAGCAAGGTGAGAGACAGGATTTCATCTTCAGTTAGAAAGTGCCATCTATTGGCTGATAAATTCCAGAACTGCTGTCTTTGTGCCATGATGTATTAACAGGAGTTACAGAACATTGATTTAATGTTCAGTGCCTGGAATTTAGTTGCACTCTGCAGTGTGTTATGTATGCAATCATGGGCAGGTTTGGATACGTATAGAGGGTTGGTCGATATGCTATATTGTCTGTATAGTATGTGTGGATTGTACATTGTGTATTTGATTGTGTGTGATTGTTGTTGTTCAGGGTGAGAAGGGTGACCTGGGTGTCGCAGGAGTTGAAGGCCAGAAGGGCGAGAGAGGGGATCCTGTATGTATTGCCTCATGCTCAGAGCTCTATATTCTATCACGGACAAAAACATATTTTTTTGATTTTGTTTACCTTGTGATAGTCTGTGAACTCTGTTTTTTAACCCCACAGGGTTTGCCTGGCCAGCAGGGAGCCATTGGAATAAAAGGGCAAAAGGTGTGTAATGTATGCTTTAGATGTTAGTTCTGTATGTGCTTGCTGGGAGTAGCAGTCTTGTCCAATAAATCCTAGTCTAGCATTGCCATCGACATAAAGTCTGGCCCAGTTTGCTGCTAATTCTGGCCTAAAACCGCCCACTTAAGGGGCTTCCACGTGACTCGTGTTGGGGCGTCAATGCACCACTCAGTGCCAGCGTCTAGCGCTGCTTTGCCCTTCACATGACATGCATTGCAGATAATGCTATGGAGGGGCGCTATTATGAGTTTCCCACGCAAGAAAACAGAAAATGTGCACAGTAAACAATGTAAAAATGAATTCAAACTTAGAAGAGATAATTCATGGCAATTGCTTTGATACATTAATTCATTGCACAAAGTAATAAGAGGACTCGTTTATGTTAAGATCTTAGGATGTGCTTGGTAAATTGAAAATAATTCAAGAACTAGTGCCTCTGAATGCTCAGAAAAAGGTCAATATGAATGAATAAAAAAATAAAAAGACATTCAATAACTTTGACAGTTTGAAATATTTCTTGTTGCTTTGTACTCTAAAAGACATTATAGTGAGGAAAAAATGTGTGTGAAAATCACTGTCAATGCAAAGATGTCAGACTTTGAATATATGCAAATTGCTTGGTAATGAAGTCAAGTAATTTTTATTTGTATAGCACTTTTCACAAAACACATTGTTTCAAAGCAGCGTTACAAAGAATGATGCTGTAATGTTTGTAATGTCTAATGCTCCCCATTGAGCAATTTAAATGAAAATGAAAAACGAGATTTAAAATCATGCCTAAAAAATTATTTTCCTTTAGGTCGCCAGTGAGCTAGCCAAAGGCACCTGTGGCAAGGAAAACAAAACTCCATAAGATGTTAGTTAATAGAGAGAAAAGAAAAAAAAAACTTGGGAGAAACCAGGCTCAGCTGGGGAGCCAGTTTCCCTCTGGCTATACAGCATGAATATAATGCATAGATTAGCTATCTATGTGTAAAACAAGTCATGTATTAATTAAGTTAACTGAGTAGATGCTGGTGGGCAATGTTTAAAACCTAAGGATATTGATTGAACTGTAAGATTAATGATTACCGGTAAGTGTCTTTGAAGTCCATGCCGAAATGGCTGATGCTTTGAAAGGTCAGTGGCAATGGGGTCAAAGTTAAAATAATTGTAACTCTCACAGTTCTTGATTACAGTTGTCGTTTAGTGGTGGAAAGGCAGTTAATGTATTAACCCTCATGTTGTGTTCCGGTCATTTTGACCCAAGGAGGATTTTCTTTTGCCTTAAAATGCTAGTTAATGTTATCCTATTGGACTAAAACTTTCTGAATTTGCTCACACAGGGTATCACAACTTCCCAAATTTGTTTTGATATTTTTTTTACATTTTTGGATTTCTTTTTCACCTTGTTACATTTTTGGTGTTCCTGGTCAAAAATGACTAGTTTATAAAAATTGCTTCATTATGCTATATTATCACCAAATATTGGATCAGATCTTTTTGCCAACTTGTTTTCTTTCAATTAGCACAGGTTTTGTATTTCTGTTTGGAATTTATTGATCGTAGGCCTCATTGAACTTATAAAACATGAAAACATTGTACTATATATCACACTAGTGTGCTTTAATGTTTAACCAGGAAGTTTGTTTTGAAATACTTTTATTTTGTACAAAATGGCACAAAGTCACACTTTAAGAGAAAAATGTTGTGTTCAGGAGCATGTTCATCATGTTTATGTTCACATAGAGTATGTGCATGTGTGCTTGCAAATATAAAGGCCTCGGACCTGTGCACACAAACATACACACACACACACATGCGCACGCACACACAAACACACACATTCTCACGTACACACACAAATTCTTTTGAGTATTACATGCTTTCTTTTTCACAGATACGAACTTTATCCTACCCTGAACTGCATCCAACATCCATTCATCCATCCAACATTACCACACACACACACACACACACACACACACACACAAACACACACATGCTCACATACACGCACAAACTCTTTGTGTGTTACATGCTTTCTTACATGTTCATGTTCACATATGTGCAGGGTTGGGGAGTAACGGAATACATGTAACGGGAATACGTATTTAAAATACTAAATATAAGTAACTGTATTCCACTACAGTTACAATTTAAATCATTGGTAATTAGAATACAGTTACATTCAAAAAGTATTTTGATTACTGAAGAGATTACTTTGCATTTTATTTTCATTTGTTTCATTTAATATTTAGTCCTTTCAGATGGAAAACATTTATACATATAATTGATGTGATCCAAAGTGCATTTGAACAGCGGTGAAACACTTTCTTTTGATGTGTTACATTCATACGAGCAGACAGAGAAGTAAGTTTGAAGTAAGTTTGGAGCAGAAGAAATAGAAATAAACCTTGTGTATATTGTCAGCTTTATGCTAAGTTAAAATGCTATTTCTAGCCATTTTACATGCACGTGTTACCAGGCACGATCATAATTCTTTATCAAGAAAATTCACGTTAGATCATAATTTCTTTTTTTCTAATAAGACCTTTGATATTAGGGCAAAAATTATATTCTTGATAATAATTTTTGTATTGTTTTCTTGTAAAAATATCTAAAAATCCTTAAAACAAGATCAGTGTTATTTATCTTGTTTTAGAAACAACACTGCATAAGATATTTAGGTTTTTCAGAGAATGTATTTTTAAGATGTGTATTTTGTCTTAATGTACTAGCAGAGTTTTTATAGTCAAAACAAGTGAAAAAATCTACCAGTGCTGAAGAAGTAATCCAAAGTATTTTGCATACGTTACTGACTTGAGTAATCTAACGGAATACATTACAAATTACATTTTACAGCATGTATTCTGTAATCTGTAGTGGAATACATTTTAAAAGTAACCCTCCCAACCCTGCATATGTGCATGTGTGCTTGCAAACATAAAGGCCTCGGATCTGTGCACGCGCACATACACATACACACACACACACACATGCATGCACACACCAACACACACATGCTCACATACACTCCCAAACTCTTTGAGTATTACATGCTTTCTTACATGTTCGTGTTCACATATGTGCATGTGTGCTTGCAAACATAAAGGCCTCGGATTTGTGCATGCGCACATACACATATACACACACATGCACACATGTGCGTGCACACACGCACATGAACACACACATGCTCACGTTCACACGCAAACTCTTTGAGTATTACATGCTTTCTTACATGTTGGTGTTCACATATGTGCATGTGTGCTTGCAAACATAAAGGCCTCAGATCTGTGCATGCACACATACACCTACATATGCACACTAACACACACTCACACACACACATGCATGCACATGAACACACACATACTCACGTACATGCACAAACTCTTTTGAGTTTTACATGCTTTTTTCACAGAGGTGAACTTTATCCTACCCTGAACTGCATCCAACATCCATTCATCCATCCAACATTACCACACACACACACACACACACCCACGCGCACACACACACACACACACACACACACACACACACACCAGAACTGTCTTTGCCCCACAGTGACCCCTCTCCAATAGAATCAATATAATTGTGTTATTCCCAGTCAAAGATGACCGGCCATTGAAAATGAATGGGAAAGATCACAAAAAACTGGACTTTTATTTTGAAATGCTTTTATTTTCTGAAAAAGGGCACAAAGTAACACTTGTGATGTTCCCTGTCAAATCTGACCAATGTGACAAAGAAAACTGGCCTAAGCCTATTTACACATTAACATTGTCATATAAAGAACATTTCATGGAAAAAAAAAACAACACTGTTCATATATCTGTTATATTTTATAATCAACAACAAACCAAATCAACGAACACCTGGTGGTTTTGTGTGTTCATGCACATGACTGACAATAGCTTTTTGCATGTGCCTTGCAAATGTGTGCTCTGCATTTGAAACACACAATGCTTGATGAAAGAGATCATCAAAGAAAGATACTATTAGAGAGGGGTCACTGTGGGGCAAGTTCTGGTGTGTGCACGTGCGTGCGCGTGTTTGTGTGGTAATATTGGATGGATGAATGGACGTTGGATCCAGTTCAGGGTATGATAAAATTTAATCTCTGTGAAAAAGAAAGCATGTAATTCTCAAAAGAGTTTGTGTGTGTACGTGAGCAGTGTGTGTTTGTGTGCGCGTGTGCATATGTGTGTGTGTGTGTGTGTGTGTTATTGTGCATTTGTATGTGTATGTGCATGTGCACAGGTGCGAGGTCCTTATGTTTGCAAGCACACATGCACATATGTGAACATGAACATGATGAACATGCTCCTGAACACTCAGTTTTTCTCTCATTTTGATCTCCCTCATTTATTTTCAATGGCCAGTCATTTTTGAACAGGAACACCACAAGTGTGACTTTGTGCCATTTTGTACAAAATAAAAGCATTTCAAAACAAACTTCCTGGTTAAACATTAAAGCACACTAGTGTGATAAATATTACAGAATGATTTCATATTTTGTTTAATATTGCCAAAATTATCCACTAAAAATGCTTTTTTCACTCAAAAACGGAGGTGCATAAGCTCAGGTCAATGAGGCCTACGATCAATAAGTTTAAAAAAGAAATACAAAACCTGTGCTAATTGAAAGAAAACATGTTATTATAAACCAATATTTGGTGATAATATAGCATAACAAGAGATTTATAAGCAATTATTAATAGGCTGGTCATTTTTGACCAGGAACACCAAATTAGGTAAAAAAAAAAAATCAACACAGCACAAGGGTTAATAGATGTTTTTAGATGTTTCTTAAAGATTGCAAGAGAATGGATTTGCTTGGGTGGAGCCAATTCAAGCCAATTCGAACAGATTGAGTGCAGTCTGTTAGCATCTAAGACTAAATAAATGGCACCTGTGGTTCACTGATTCAATGTTCTTTGTGTGTCTGTATAATTATTCCTTTAGGGTGAAGAAGGACTCCGAGGACTGCCAGGCCCTGTGAGTACTTTACAGGTTTTGATCAAGTTCTGACACTTGCAGACCTATCACACACAGAGTATCACTCATCAGACAACACATATTAAAAGCAATAGTTCTCCCAAAAGATACAAATTCTGTAATTATTTGCTCACCCTAATATCACCAAAAAACCCATATGCTGTTGTTATTTTACGGAACACAAAAGAGAATTTGAAGTCTTCATGCAGTTCTTTTCCATATGATGCCAGGTAATAATGACTCCAAAGCAAATGAAATGTCTATCAAGCTTACATATATATATATATATATATATATATATATATATATATATATATATATATATATATATATATATATAATGAACAGACTGGATTTTAAGTCATTATTCACTGAAATTCTTTCCCTCATTTGTAACTTTCAAATAATTTTTTCAGGTGACAGGTGAGGGAAAACATTTCTGTGAAAACTTACATTTTGACAAGTGGTGGTTTGGTCATTTTGAACTGTCCTTATATGGAAAAGAGCTATGTGAAGATTCTTCTAAAAATCTCCTTTTGTATTCCACAGAAAAATAACAACATACGTTTTTGGGTTAACTATTCCTTTAAATAGAGGGAATTTAAAGGGAAAAATTAAAGGTGCTCTCTGTATTTTTTTCCTTATTAAAAAAGTTTTACTCCTAAAGAAATGAATTGTAATATTAAAATACAGTACATGTATAAAATCATAATCTCTCACATGAGATGAAGACTCATATCATTCACCTTATAATAGCTGTTTTATTCTATATGGAGAGGGTCCCCTCATGGAGGTTGCCATGTTAGAACCACATGACCAGCCAAATACAACTCGTTTTATCTCAGTAACCAGCCTGATATTGGACACTTGCACTCATGACTTAAGGTAATCATAGCTGACTGTGAATAGTGAATTTCTATAATGGCATCTGAAACTGAAAACGAAAGATTTTGACTGATGGTTCATCCAGGCCACTAGGTGTCAGTGTAAGTCCATAACAACACACATAAAAAATTACTGAGTGCACCTTTAAAGTTTGTGATGTACATATGTGACTTTATTTAATGTCGAGAGACTATGCTTTGGGATCATACTAACGTCACCAGGCCCTCTGGGCTGCATCGTTTTCCTCTTATGCTCCTTTCATTACTGGCCTTCTATGCACCTTCCGTATCCAAACTGGATGTTGTAACATTCAGTGAACATGGGGTCTGCCTAATTATTTTTTTATTTCTTGTTCGTTCCACGTTTTGTGTGTCAAAGTTGAAGTTAAACTGTGTCATTTCTGTGCCATCAAGTGGAATTGCAAAAATAATGACTGTCCTGAAGACTCCCATCTGCCATTGGTCATACAAACTGATAGTCCTGCTCCAAACTCGCTGTGTCAGGTGGTCGAGATGCTCAAACAGCACAGAGACACAGTGTGTACAGTTTTCGGGGAAATCAACCTACTGATGGTTTACTACTAGTTGTCTCTGCATACCAAGCTTGGATAGGAGAAAGTATTTTAACATCGTAAAAGTTACACTCATCAGCTTTAACTATCAGAAACGACTTTTGTCCTATGTCAATGCAGCACTACGTATTGGACAAGTTCATAGGCTTCATCTCTGATGGGTTGATTGGTCACTAATATACTTATAAGAAAACTTACAAGCCTCAGGAAGCTGGCAGCTATTTGGTTGCTCTTAACAAGAAATTTGCAAGCTTGGGAACAGCATTGCTGGTGTCAATTAAATAAAAAAAGGGAGATGAAAGGTGCGATTTGACAGCAGGGCAAAAAATCAATTGATTCTGCCTGCTGTGTGAATCTAGACCTAAATGGGTAAAGCCAGGGCACTACAGCCCTTGTAAACCAATTTACAAAGATTCAAAGATTACAAAGAAGCTGCTCTTGTTCTAAAATGGTAATTACAATGATGAGTGACTTAAATATAAATTGGCTTTTAAGAGTTTGATTGTCCTCTCATGGTTTAATCTTTGGTTTGTAATTTGATTTTAGCTGGTTCTGAATGGAGCGTGTTGTTTAGCGGTAGTCCTCTTTTAATTAGGGATGTTTAATTAATGGCTTTTTTTTTCGTCGAAGGAAAAGATCTTTGAACATCTGTAACCTAAATCCCATTTCAAGGTTTTAATTACATTCTAGCTCAACATTAAAAGGCAATTCGCTTTTTTTCTCATATCAAACCAGAGCAAGTGAATGTACAGTTGTGCTCAGCTGACAAACAATGGTACATAGTTCATTGAAAAATAACATAACATCTAAAGCTCTGTTCCAAACCTTGCGGGCTGCCTACCTAGACAGCATTTTAAGGCATCATAGTCACTCTCCAGATGTGAAGGCTGTTCCAAAACGTATAGGCAACAAAATTATGCTGCCTTCTAAGATACTTCGTTTTGGACAAATTCTAAGGCATAATGGCACATATCTGCACTGCAGCAAGCTCAGAGAGGAAAATAGTAATTATAAATATACTTGGATTTCATTCAGTACCAAAAAGTATTTATAATTGTTTTTAATAATAATAAAACAAATACTTTTTGACCCTGATACAGCATGTGTGCAATGAATTTCTGTGCTTATTAGAGTATTGTATTGTATTGTATTGTTTCATTATTAGCTTAGCAACATGCTATCATCAAACTCTGTAGAAAACAATTGTGAGTTGAGTCCCCCATGCACTTCACATGAGGGTATTGTTTGTATTCCGTTCTGTGTTGCTACCTATGAAGAGCAACCCATACCACTTACTTGTAAGGTTCCATTTCAGTTAAGATGCTGCCTTAGAGGGTTGCTGCCTATGTAGGCAGTATACAGTAAGGCAGCTCACTAGGCTTTTAGAGCAGAGCTTATATTTATTACTTGCTCTTAGGGGCCGTTCACACATTTAAAAAACAGCTAGACGCAGTGCCGTGGAATCAAATAGAATGCAGGGGTCTCAATATTTTTTTTTTTTTTTAAGTTGAACTTCTTTTAACTTTGCACAGCATATTAAAAATGCAGTGCATGGTGTGAGACACTAAAAAACAGAGAGATATGTTGCAGTAGTCAAAGACGTCCATCTAGTGCATGTTTACAAAGACCAACAATTAAAAAATAGCATGGACGAAATGCATCGATAGGTGTTTACCAATCATCAGGTGTTCATACTTGGGTCAAAAATGTTTGCCTTTGGTTGCACTGTTTTTTTTTTTTTTTCAGGGTTTTTTTTTTCTGAAGAAAGTATGATCTAGATGGACTTCTTTGACACGTCTCGCTGTTTTTTTAGCATCTTGTTAAAGAGTGCTGCATTTTTAAGACGCAGCGTCAAGTTTAAAAACTTCAAATTTTAAAAACGCATCTTGAAACACCTGGATTCTGTTTCATTCATTGCGCTCTAACTTTTTTTAAATGCCCTGTATGCAGAACAATGAATAAATGTACAAAACAAGCACATTCTACATCCTCTAAACCAACCTTTTCTTGAAGTTACAGTACATCAGACCTCCTGTTGTTTCATCTTTATTCATTAACTTCAGTTATTTTTCCAGTGCATGAAACACAGTAAAAGACTTGATGGGTACATCCTTCAAAACAAGCTATCCTTCATCTTTGACTGAGAGCCATCAGTATGATTGTGCCATTAAACCTGCTGAGCACTGGTAGTAAATGAATAAATGGAAAGCCATAACATACATTCAGAATCTACCATGATGTTTTGAAGAGGGCCATTTGGGTCTGTATTCACCGTGCTGTTGTTGCATTAAAAGGTTTTTGCCATTTTATATGTCATAAGCCCTGGATAAGGACTTACTCTATCTCTCGCATAGAGGGAGTCCAGAGAGTTAGTTGAGGAAGAGAGAAAGAAAGTATTTTACGTGTGTCTAGAGAAGTAGAGGTTATCACTGAACAGAGATAAGTTTCTAAATGTGAATTGTGATAAACATAACTAATTTAAGTATCATGGAGTTTGTTGAATGTCTCCAAAGCAGTTTTTCACAACACTACAGGGCTGATCCTACAGGGGTTTCTAATGTTGATTCTGGAGAAACATGTTTAGAAGCACATGCTCTTCCCCTTGACCCAACTCATCCTAATCTGTAAAACTTTTCAACTGCTTTGGTTCCAAGTATTTTTTCCATTAATTTTGGAAATAAAAAAAAAATAAAAAAAACTGGAATAAAAAAAAAAAAAAAAAGGAAATGGAAACTTCAATATTTTTTTAATTTATGTACAGTATATATATATATATATATATATATATGTACAGTATATATACAATATATATGTAAATTGTTTGGGAGTGTAGCCAGAAAGACTTGATTGTGTCATTGGCAATGCTTTGTGCTAGGCTTTTTTCCATGATTTTTCTTTCCGTGTAACTGTCTTATTGGTTGATCTCTCCTCAGGATTAAGGTAGTGCATTTTTATCCCTGGGAATTTGCCTGTTAAACATAATTTAAAAAAAAAAGTTAATTATGTCCCTACATTGCGTAAGTCTTAAAAGGTCCACATTGTGGCTTTAGAAATGTCTTTTCTAAATAAAATGAAATAAATAAATATGAAAATGAATAAATGAAAATCTAAGCAAGTGAAAATGAAATAATAAATATTGTCTGTTTTCTGTTCATATTTTCAGGTTATGACAGCACATGGTCTGAGACTTTCTGGACCTGTAAGTTTGCCTCTTTAGATTGAATTTAGAATTTATTTTTGAAATTCACTTTCTAAGTAATATTGTGTCTCACACTTTTTGTTGTACATTTAATGTTAATGTGATCCATAATTTATATATAAAGCATTTTAATGCCAAAAATTGTTTTTCGTTATAATCCAGTCATATGTAGTAACATACTGCACATGCGCAATAGATTGACTCTGACTGTGCTTTCTTCAAATGCAACCATGCATTCATGAATAACCCTCATTGCATTGTCTTTTTGTTGTTGTTTTGTTTTTATTATTTTGCTTTTGCTGTTTGTTTGTTTTTTTGTTTTTTGCTCTCTCCAATACATGAGGGGGAAGGAGGTGCGAAAGGCCAGAAAGGAGACCAGGTGAATATCGCAAACAGCGTTTGTGAAGAGTTAAGAAATTTCAGCATAAGTTCATCTTTCTAAAGCTAGTCTAACAGAAAAAATTATTCAGCAATAGGAAAAAATTAAAGTTTTGTTTTGCCAATAAAGCAGACAGCCAATAAAAACTCTTGATCCAGCTCTCTTTTTGAACTTTGTGATGCTAGTGGAGTCACTCAAAGGTTTCAAAAGGGAGAGTGTTGTTTTAAAAGCATGAACACAACCTTGAAACTGTCTTTACTGTAGATCTTAGAGAAAATGTGATTTCATGTAATGTAAGCATTTTCACTTTTACTAGGGTGAAAAGGGGTCTGAAGGCCCACAAGGACTAAAGGTAAATAAAGTCTGTGAAAGATTTTTTTACTGTAGTTATACATATATATACTGTATATATATATATATATATATATATATATATATATATATATATATATATATATATATATATAGTGTGTATATAGACATTTCTTTTACTTGTTATCATTCTCATAAAGGGAGATACTGGATTGCCTGGGCCGACAGGGACTCCAGGACCTGAGGTATGAACTTCCTGTCTCCATAAGCCTCCAACATTGCATCTTGCGATTTTACTTAGATATAAAGATTATTTAGTCCTTCTACTTTAGTTAGATGGACGTATTGTGGATCTCGTCAACATGGTTGGCCAGGAGAGCTGCTCTGCAATGATCTCTGAGATTTACTGACTAGTGCCAAAAGTTTTCTTTTGGGTGGCTTCTTGCAACCAGTTCCTGCTGGGTTAAATGGTTTGTGGCATGTCGCCAAGGTTGCAAAAAACGTTTGATTTGTGGCCCTCTTTTCAGTTAAGGATGCAGAGAGAGACCTCTCAGAATTACAAGCTGTCAAAATGCTGCAATTTTCACAGGTGGTACAAAATCAAAGTAACTGCAGCAAGACCTCTCAAAGGCTGTTTTCATTTGTTCTCTCTGTCAGAGTGAGACACAATCAGATTTCAGATTTCCCATACTGAAATTTTTGCTTTTGACTTGGCAGTGCCTTAGTGTGAGACCTGAAATAAGGTTCATATCACTCGTTTAAAGAGATCTCAACATGTGTTTGTGTTCTTACAGGGAAAACAGGGTCCACCTGGTCTCACTGGACTCCCTGGTCTTCTTGGAGACCAGGTAAGCAGCAGACATTTCAGTTTTGAATGATGCTTACTAATGCAAGCATTACTAGTACGAATTCTTGTACTTGGGTTTAGGAATTTGAACAAACCCCTAACCCAAAGTAGTAAACCATAGTGCCCAAACAGCAATGTTTGTGAATTCATTGAAAATGCACTGAAAATCACTCAAAACACCCTATCGAACATCCTTGCAACCACCCCAAATACCCTAACAACCACCTAGAACACCCAAGCTACCGCATAGCAATGCACTGAAAACCACTCAGAACACCCTAGCGAACATCCTAGTAACCACCCTAACACCCTAACAACTACCTAGAACACACTAGCAATCACCCCACACACCCTAACAACCACCTAGAACACCCTAGTGACTGCATAGCAATGCACTGAAAACCTCTCAGGATACCCAAGCAACCATTTAGAGCACCTTAGCAATCGTATAGCAATGCGCAGAAAACCACCCCAACACTCAAACAACAGGGTTCGTACACTCATAGAAATCCTGGAAAAGTCATGGAATTTAGAAATGTTTTTTCCAGGCCTGGAAATGTCATGGAAAAACAGGTTAACACTGAATGTTTAGGAAAAGTAATGGAATTTTATTAAAAATATTTATATTTTCAGCAATACAAGTAGGCTAAGATTTCTTCAGGTTTGACACAATCGCGGGGCAGCACGAATAAGTGCTACTAATCCTGCACGCAGCAGTGCGCAAAATGCGTTGTTGCATAAACGGAGTACTTTGTGAACAGACGTAGTGCCATGTGGTGGTGCATTTTGCACTTATTTAACACAAGATAAGTTCGCTCATGATTGCTCAAGTTCATATGGTTAGTGTATAAGTAAAAAAACTATAAATTTCATATTTACATTAATGTTTAAATATATAAACACTTTGAATGTTTGTATGTAATAACTCACCATGTCAATTAAGTTTGTGGTGATATTTACTTGTGAATCTAAGCAGTTTTAATTGTCCACTTCTTGATGAGCAATTATTAAAAGTCTCAATATCCCCTACATTCTCCTGTTTTTAATGGAAAACATGACAGAAGACATGTGCTGCTTCTCGTGGAGGTCCCTTGATCTTTCCCTCAGCCGCTTCTGTCAAGTGTCGTGTCCGTGTACCTGAGCAACAGCCGATGTTAGGGCTCTCCCACAACTCATGCGAAAGGTGTCTGTGGATTGGTTTTTCATTCTAATATATATATACACACACACACACATATACTAAAATCTGTGAGTAAGAAGGCAGCTGTTATGGCTCAATGAGACAGTCATAGGGGGCCCCTTTGTGGCCTGAAAGGGATGGAAGAATGTACAGAAACTGAAGAGAAGACAGACTTGGGGCTAGATGTCACAGGCATGCACATGCTCAAAGAGTTTTTTGTCTTCATGAAGTGCACAGACAAGTCGGGAGCCATGGGTTCCATGGGCAATGGGGGACCTTCAAGTAGGATTTTGTTTAGGGCCCCCATATGCTCAGAAATGGCCCTGCCTATATATTTTGAAACATTCTCAGATGTTTGGGTGTGAGGCGGTAAAATACTGTACAAACTGTGTCCTGTTTTGATTTAATATTAAACGCAATTGTTTCCTTTAATACTGGATGATTCCGTATTATACAGGACAGTTGGTTGGTAACCTTAGACACATAGATGTGGGCATGAAGAAACATGTTTAATTAGATCTGTATTTTGAATAAACTAAATAAAAGCTGACAATGCGCGTCTGATTCGCTGTTTGAGCGCTTCTCACGGAACACGCATATGATATATTTCTCTCGTCTCTGTGTTAGTGGTTCAAAAACAGATTGCAAGAATTTTGTCTTATATGTGATTGCTGCAAATGTTCTCAGACCATCTCAGTAGGTGCTCCAAGCTTAATTAGCACTATTCCAGTGGTTAACATTTTACTGCAGGCTACATGCACAACCAATACTGTAAATTTCTCACTATTTATTTGAATAGGAAAAGATAAAAATCGAAGTGGCTGTTAACCCTATAATGCCATGTGTATCAATTATGATACACAAAATTTGACAGCTCCTGTTTCACTCTCTGTTCAAGCTGATGGGTCAAACAAGGTACAGTGTTTATGGAACCATCTAGTGGTTATTTGTGAAAAAAAAAAAGTGTTTAAATCAATCTATTTAAAATGGTGGCGGACTTGGGGGAAAAAATGACATCTAAGTAAAAGTGACTGTAATGATTATATTGTTACTGATATTTTAAAATTAATATTTGCGGAATATAAGCAACTTGTGCACTTTGTTAAAGTGTTGTATATTATTTTATTGAAAAACCTCATTAAAATACATATGTATCAAATATGATACAACTGTCATGGGTTGTGGTAGTTAAGATGGAGGTGAGAGGTGATGGATCTATTTGCAGACTTTAATGAAGATGATAACAACGTGGAGTGCCATAAACTAAATAAACCATCACAACTGTTACATGGATGAGAACTGACAAACAAAGAACAAAACTGAAGGGTATTTATACACAGAACAAATGAGGGGGATGGCAGACATGTGAGGATGAGGAACGGCTGGTAGTGATAAGGGCAGTGCACTATGGGAAATGGAGTCCATGGGGAAACCTTCAAAAAGAGTCCATAGAAACAGGGAGACAGAACGTGACATTACCTACCTACCTACTTACCTACCCCCCTCACAATGCGACTCCTGGTGCCAAAAGATGGTGAGGGGCAGGAGGAAACAGGTGACTAAAGGACAGGGGTGGAGTCAGGAGGCTTGGGGGGCGGTCACAGGGCAGGGACGGGATCAGGAGGCCTGGGAGACTGAGTCATGAGGCGGAGCCATGGAAGGTAGAGCCAGGGAAGGAGGAGCCGTGGATCCTAGTGTCCGGAGCGTAGCTGAAGGCTCAAAGGACCAGGGCGGCGCTGGAGGACCGAGGCAGCGCTGAAGGCTCGGAGGGCTGAGCCGAAGCTGGGGGAATCGGAGGACAGAGGCAGAGCTGGTGGGGCAAGGCGGAGCCGGAGGGAAGGAGGTTCCTGGTAGAGCCGGTGACACCGATGGCCCATGGTGGAGACAAGGGGACATAGGGTCAAGGTGATGAAGAGGGATCAGAGGGCCAAGGCGGAGTCCAGGTTTCGGAGGGTGAAGGGTAGGCAGATCCCCTTGTCTGTGGAGTCACCGGGGCTGATGGTCGAGCCATTGACTTGAGGGGAACCGGCTGATCAGAGAAGGAGCCAAGGAAGGTGTTGAGGGAGGAGCAGTGGAAGGCGTCAAGGGGCTGAAGGGAGCCTGCAGGGGTGGGGCCGAGGGATTGGATGGTCTTGGCAGAGGAAGAGGGAGTGGGAGGATGGGCGGGAACAGCAGAGACGAGGAGACTTGGACGCCGGGCAGGACCGGTGGAGATGAGGAGACTTGGAGACAGGATGGGAACAGTGGCGACTGGAGACTCATGGGACAGATTTAAAAAATCTCAACCATTTTTGTAGGGACTGGGCTCAGCTCACCCTCGGTGGTGAGTGTATGTGTGGGGCTCCACTCAGTGCCCTCAAACTACACTAATATGCCCTCTGGGACGGACGTTGGTGCCGGCTCTCACACCTGGTCAGACTCCGCGACGGGCTCGGGCTCCGAGTCTGCAGTGGGCTCTGGCTGTTGGTCCATTGGGGGAAAAGGCTGATGGCTGGCTGGGCTCTGGAGTGGGGCTGGCATTGTCCTCATTAGCAGGGCAGACAGTGAATGGAGAGTCACAGCTTACCAGCACCCACTCCACATATTTGGCGAAGTTCCCTCAAGGACCCTCCCCAGACAACTTGGCCTTAGTCATGATGTTGAGTCCGACATAGTAGAAAGTGCATAGGCAATCGTCTGGGTAGTGGGTTAGGTGAGCCAGATCTAAAAATCTCACGAGTATGGTCCTCGAGGGAACGATCCTCCTGTGTGAGGGAGGAGGTGAACTGCCGGTAGATCCATTATGTTGGGTCAGTTCTTCTGGCACGGGCTGTGATAGTGAAGATGATGGAGGCAAGAGGCGATGGATCTATTTGCAGACTTTAATGAAGAAGATATATAACAACATGAGGTGCCATAAACTAAATAAACAAACCATCACAACTATTACATGGACAAGAACTGACAAACAAAGAACAACACAAAAGAACTAATGAGGGGTTGGCAGACAGGTGAGGATGATGAGAAACAGCTGGTAGTGATAAGGGCAGTGCACTATGGGAAATGGAGTCCAGGGGGAAACTTCAACATAAGAGTCCATAGAAACAGGAGGGAGACAGAACGTGACAAAAACAGGCTTTTGTGGTATATCTCTCAGTCACCATTACACTCCATTCATGCCCACCACAAAAAAAAAAAAAAAAAAAAATCACAGGGCTTTGAAAATTCAGACATATACTTTTTATAAGATATATTTAAAGTGTGAACTCATATTTCTGTGTATTTTTAAATGTGCTGCCTGCTCTGTCATTATAAATATCTCATTCTTTTACATTACAAGTTATGATGATGTCATCTTACCATAAGTTACTGAGACCCAGCAAAAAAAGTTTTACAATTTCCCTTTTTTCAATGTCAATATAGAGTTTTGTGCATAAAATACATGTGATAAAAACTGTTTATTGAAAAAAGAATATTTTATTCATATTGTATTTGATGTGCTGAATTAAACTGTGATAAATTTCAGTCCATATTTATAGATCAAGGAGAGGAAGTTGTCATGGCCAAATTCAAATATTTGGTATCTCTGAAAAGACCAGGGAGTCCCCTGATAATACCCTAAGATTTACCACTGTAGCATGTATGAGCTAAGAAAATCTTAAATAAATGCCCTACAAAAAAATGAAATGCTGGGCCTCAGGAGGGACAATGACCCTTAAAGCCTAATGTATCAAATATCATACATAAAAAATAATAATAAAAAAACATGAAGATTTATTTTATTTTATTTATTTAATTTTTTTACGATTTATTTTTATAGTTTGTCTAATGGTACTAAAAACAGTTTAGTGACACAAATTTTATGACAATTCTATCATATGTCAGGCTTTACAGATTTAAAATTAGGAATTTATCAGCCACTGTGGCTGGTGGTCAAAAAGTTAATTTGTACTCTGCTGAACAAACATTGACATTTTTATTAATGTGAATTCTATGCATTATTTTAAACAATGCAGGGCATTAAAAAGTTTCTAAATATTGAGCACAAAATAGAGGGCATCCAAAATTGACAGCGAGAAATCCAAAAGATGAGGTGAGATGACAGGACAAAGCGAAAACAATGTGTTCACATTTGAAACAATTGAAACATTTTAAAACGCTGCAAAAAAGTTTTGGAAATTCATGAAAAAGTAATGGAAAATATGGAAATTAACTATTCAAAATGTGTACAAAACCCCCAAAACTCTAACATCCCGGAAAATAATTTTGCTTCGGCAAGCACTACTCGAAATGTAGTTTTTCTTTTATCATACACTCCGAGTTCTTAAAGTTTTTCTTTACACTCACTCACATACACAGTGAAAAATACAATCCATGTAAAAAGTATATCAACAAAGAGGGAAGAGAGACAAGGGTGCAGAACTGTAAATTGTTGCGCAGACAATCAGTAATCAATCGGTAATGTGAAAATTAAGTTGCAGAGACGGATACATCTGAGATCTCGAAGTGTGGGAGGAAACTGCATCAGCATCACAATCTGTTCTCTGCACCTGCTTTTGCTAACAAGCATCTGCCTTTATTCCAAAATGATGGGGTTGTGTTAGGGATAAAATAAAAGTGTAGTGTTCTTGCTAAAAAATAAAAATAAAAAATGTGGGAACTTTTGAAGGATGCTAAAGCTGATAGACATGTGTCTTATCTTCTTCTGATTGACAGGGCTCTCCCGGTAAGCCAGGAACACCTGGAAAAGATGGAATAAAAGGAGAGAAGGTAAACAAAAGCACAGTTTGGATTTGAACACAGAGGCAGACGTATAACCTCACTGTTTGAGTGAGGCTGCGTATAGTTCACATTAAATACTTGTTGATGAAGTTGACAAGACCTGCATTGTGTCATGCTCCAGGGGAGAAGGGGCTTTTTTTATTTAAAAAGTGCTACTTTTGACTTAAGTTGACCTCTAAGAAGGGAGAACTGAGAAAGGTAAAACTAATTATATTAGAAGACACCTAATTATATTTCAGCATGTCTTCTATCAGCTGAAGAAGAAAGTGTCTATAACTTAAATGAAAATGTCTTTTCAATAAAAAGTGATCCAGTGAGACAACTTGCCCCACGTTAGGGATAAATTGCATCATGTCAAGGGGCAAGTTGAATCACTGGGGGAATAAACAAACAATTTTGTTTGTTGGTAACATTTTACAATAAGGTTCTATTTGTTAACATCATGAACTAACAATGTATAATATATATATAATTTTGGTTAATTGTTCAGTGTTAACAAATTTTACCATATACAACTTTTAATTAGCACAGCTTACTCCAAAGCATTTTGCTAATTATTTTATAATAATTATGAATACCATTTAATGACCTAATATTAACAATATTTGAGAGGCTACAATATTTGTACCTAATTCATTTGTCACATCGCTGGACCATTTAATATGAACTAGGGCAGGCAATAAAGTGATAGAAATGGTTATCTTGATGTTGATTGAAAATGTATCATATTTTTAATTTAAATTCTGCATTATACTATGTACTGAAGCACCAGGGTGTTAGTTTTGAAACAGGATGTTGAGAAGCATTTACTTACCCTAGAAACTTCACTGAGCTATGCATTGCTTGTATACACAGTTTGCACCTGCTATAAGCAGATGTTGAAAATGTTACACTTGAAGTTTCAGAGATAAGATCCATTACATCTTATCTATATCTAATCATCCTTAAAATGGAGACCAGAGCAGTTTCTTTGATGAGGCTCAGTGGATGTTCAAAAGCACTAAGAACTTTTTGAGACTCACGTCTCACCTCTGTAGAGATTATAATTCCAGGTTGGCGGCATTTGCCCCATATGTCGATAATATTTACATCCAGCCCTTCTTTATAAGGCAGGTGTGTGTGTGTATTTGTGTGGTGCCTATCACCCTGTCAAACGACAAGCCTTAGGTGACAGGGTTACTAAATGCCAGCTGTTGATGTGTGTGTGTGTAGGGTGATGCAGGCGGAGCTCCAGGGCCAGTAGGTACTCCAGGTCCCAAGGGTGAGCCCGGTGAGCCCTGCAATGCTGGACCCTGCAATGTGGTAGGAACTTAGAACCATTTCTGTTTTTCTCTATCATTTCAAATATATAATCTCCTTCTGAGACATTATAAGGATGAGACGAGTCACTCGTATACATATGAATGGGAGAAATCAAAATGATAAATATGGTGGCTGTAGGAATGGAAGTCCCACCCTATAGTTAAAAGAGCAAATCGCATTTTTAATAGAGAGATCACCTCTCTGTTTATGAGCATTAGCTTGACCAGACTGAAAAAATAGCTTTTTTTCGTGTGACTTAAGCAAAAGAAGGACAATTATCATGCCAGTGTTCCCAGAATGTATTGCTGATTTGAAATATTTGTTTAATTATTTTGACCAATATCTTTTGGAGATTTCTGTCTTTCTCCATTTACAGTAAGTATATACAAACTGTTATTTTAAGGGCTTGCCTTAAAGTGACTTTGTCTCCACTCAATGTCTCTCATTCAGCATTTCTTACAAACTCAAAAAGAATACCACTCAACACTTACCCAACATCCCACTTTTTTGATGACAGCTCAGATTTAGGAGGCACACTCACAATGACATTCCTACACACACATTCTTCCTCCACCAGCAGTGCGTGATGCTGATGTCAGCTCAATGTTTTAAACTCTGGCATCATAAAATATACCATTTATACTAATACACCATTTTGGCAAAGCTATCTGCAAAAACCACCTTGGTGTCCCATCCTAACCTGTCAGCATTTGGGATAGAAAAATCACTTTGTTTCTCTTAGACACTGATGAGATTGAATGGAGAACAAATAGAGATTTGTAGGTCTCCTGTTTCTCTGATTTCTTAGATCTGAGAAACAAAAAAACAGTAATCTCACATGTGTCTCCTCTAGTTTCAGAACAGAGAACAATGTCACAAACTCTGCTCAGATTTGCCTTGACAGCAAATTCTGCCTTCAAAAGTGAAATATTTCAAAATTTACATTTCACATCAAATTTATCCAAGACCAAATTATTTGAGCTATGCTATCCACATTAATTTTGTAGATTTTTATTCTTAACTATTTTCAACAATCGACTTGTTTATCTCCATAAAGTGTTCACCCCAGAATGAAAATTCTCTCATCATTTTCTCACCCTCATGATACCCCGTGTGTATGACTTTCTTTCTTCAGCAGAACACTTTTGAAGAAAAAGAGAAAAATATCTCAGCTCAGTCGGTCCTTAAAATGCAAGTGGATGGTGATCAGACTTTTGAAGCTCCAAAAAGAACAGACAGTCAGCATAAACGTCATCCATACGATTCCAGCTGTTAATGAATGTCTTTTAAAGTGACAAAATCACTTTTAGTGCGAAAAAGTTAAATATTTAAGTACTTTTTAAAACTAAATAATCACTTCCGGTCAGCAGCAGTATATGCATGTGATGTAATCGCGTGAGACATGTGAGAACTGACGCACATTCGACTCACCCGGAAGTGCAGCGCTGTTTACAACTGAGTCGGAGAAACGCTATACAGAAGCTTAGTTGGTTTTGGTTTAGATCTGTATTTGTATTTGTATGTTTTTCACAATAGTCCGTTTGTGTGCTTATGCTGTGTGTCTCAACTGAGAGGAGAACATGAGATTACGTCCGTAACATGACAACGCAAATACGTCACACGAGAGACTGCGCGAACTCCACTCTCTCGTGAAGCTTACTGGAAGCGATGATTTATAGTTAAAAAGTAACTAAATATTGATCTTTTTTCACACCAAAAGTGATCATATTGCTTTAGAAGACATTAATTTAATCACTGGAGTGGTATGGATGATGTTTATGCTGACTGTCTGTGATTTTTGGCGCTTCAAAAGAGAAATCTCCATTCACTTGCATTTTAAGGATCTACTGAGCTGAGATATTTTTCTGTTTTTCTTCAAATGTGTTCTGGTGAAGAAGTCATACACACCTGGGATATCATGTGGGGTGAGTAAATGGGTGAACATTTTTCGGTGAACTATCCCTTTAAGAATTTCAGGAGAAGCATCTTTGTCTTTTATGAGGCAGAGTTGATGATTAAAGTCAACGTGATATGCATTTCGCACGCCTTTTGTTTTCTTTGGAATAATGTTAACAGGTCAATCAGAATAAGAATAAGACCAGGAATGTGCATTCAAAAAGTCAGTAGTGAATTTTGATTTCATGTTGACTTTATGGGGAGCTTCTGGGATGTTACAGATCGGGAGAATTTTCTGGTTTGGCTGTTTTGCCATCTTTCAAGAAGACATGGTAAATGACAGACACTCTAGTCTTAGATGCTTGCTGGACTCTGACTCAAGCAGTTATGTTTGTTTGTGAGGGATGGAGAAAAAAAAATGCATATTACTGTATAATAAATGCAAGATATCCAACATGCAGCATATAGACAGATGGGTGGTGGGCAGACAGAGCCCTTGTTGAGCGGTTTAAATGACAGTATGCTGGACAGAAATTAGCATTGCATGAAGTCATCAGCCGCCTTCATGTTTTCTTTTTTGTGGAAAAGAGAGGAAAATTCAATCCAAAATGAAATCCAAATTGACACTAATTACTTTTCTTGCATGCTCCTATGCTTATTGTGCATGATTCATCTGTGCACGTTATTCTAAAAAAAAAAAAAAAAAAAGATTATCTTCAAAAACTTTCATCAAAATGCAATAACTTGATCTGCCCTTAACAACTTTTCTTTTTGGTTAATTTGACTTTTTCAATCACTCTCATACAGCCACTTGGCTCAGGTCTTGTGAAGCCAGACTTCTGACTAAACAGCACAAGGTCTGATGCACATTGCAACTTCTGGCTAAGAACCGCCCACTTTAACAGGGTGAACCTTCCACAGTTCTTTATTTTTTTTTATTAATTTTTTTATGTGCCATATAGGGGTGGGTTTATCTAAAATTTGTTATACCACAGTAATGAACCTCTGTGAAAACTGATTTAAATAATAGAATGGCAGTCTCTATAAGCAGTACAGAAAACACAAACAAATTAAAAAAAATAGTGGAATAGTTTCATCTGAGGCTCAGACTGTGCTGGCTCATTTCTGGCATTTAACACCAACTTTTCACAAACCAGTCAAATGTAAATGGATAAATGTCAAGTCATTGTTGATAAAACATCTATACAAATCATATTTTACTATGAAATAAGTCCTGTTATGGAAGTCTAATTGGTATGATGTTGACTTTAAATTCACAACATGAACACTTTTGATTGCCTAAATTAAAATGTTGTGGTAGACATTGGCCTTGCCGTGTTTCTTTCTTTATTTCACTGTATTTTAGCATCCTCTATTTGTATTTCTTCATTGGTTGCAAAACTCTATTCACCACCCGTGGTGGTGGCTTCTGCTTCAGTACATTTACATTGCACATTGCAAGAAGTGCTGCTAATCTAATTCTTGCTGACCTCAGAAATACATTTTCTATCAGTGGCACAGAGCAAATAACAAATTACTGTAACTCTTGAATACTGTCAAGTCCTACAGCATCACTTGCAAATCACGCTGAGTAAAACAATTAAAAATTTGCTGTGAATTGTATTGTACTTCAGAGGGTAAATATTTTACCCCCTGAAGGGTAAAAGTTTTTTAGGCAATGTTCAGAATGGAATACTAGCTTGCTATTTACTGAATACTGCGCAGTATACACGGTATACTGTCCATTATAAAAAAATAAAAAAAGTGAAACTGTTGTTATTATGCAAAAATAAACGTTTTGAAAAGGATGCTACATTGTTGTTGTGATGACCTTGTCACGTTAGATGTAAGTTGTGTACAGTTATAAATAAAAATCATTGGTTATTTTGCATTTTCAATTAAATTTCTTTGTGCAAATGTCTTAAAAGTCAATAAAGAGATGTAAAAAAGTTGTTAATGCAATTAACTGCAGTTCCTCCATCACACTGGAAATGGCAGGTTAAGTCAAGTGCATTGCATAGCATTGCACTGCATGCAGAAAATGCACATCCTGTGCATGTTATACATACTGTACTGCAAACTGCAGAAAAGTTAATATTCTATTCCAAACATACCCTGAGTTGCTCCTTTTTTTCTTTCTTTTTTTTCTGTCTAAATTGAATGTTACGCAAGTTCTTAGAAAATGGTATTCATTTGAGTTTATATTTGTCTCTTGTTTTGCACCAGGAGGAGGTCGTGTCTGGCCCACGTGGGTCACGAGGCCCTAAGGTGGGTCACTATAAACTGTTACAGTATTTAAAAATATATATTTTGCAGAGGAATTTTTCCCTGTGCTGTGCTTCATTATATGTTTTAACCCATATCTAAAATGTTTTGATGGTACAATAAGAAGTATGTTACATGCTGTCATAAATGATTTGCTTTTACAAAACACTTTGTGAAATGTCTTATTTAAATACTGTGTTTGTAAGCATCTTTTTGTAAGGCTTCAATTTTAATTTAAATAACTTACTCTTCACTGGCTGAAGATTTGATGTTGCTATGGCAACAAATTCATTTTAGACCACAGCAATTGTTCAGTTAAGCCTTATTGCATGAACTGGCACAACTTCACTGTGTTTGGGGAAATTTGGACTCGTGCAGCTCTGCCAAACCCAAAGTGAATTTAGTTGAGCTGAATGAGGTTGTTCGGTTCTCTTGGGTTTTCTGTGCCAGGGTGAGCGAGGTGTACCTGGAGTACCTGGAGACGCAGGAGAGAAAGGGGAACCTGGTGTTGGAATCACTGGACCCCCTGTAAGTAAATTTTTTGAAGTTCTTGACTTTTTTGTCTATTACATATACTCAGATCTTTAAAGTAATAGTTCATCCAAAAATGATAATTCCATTATCATTTATTCACCCTCCCATGCTGTTTCAAACCCATATGACTTTCTTTTTTTTTCCTGTGGAACACAAGACATTCTGTCCAATATACAGTATAAAAAGATATTCTATCCAGTATACAGTATAAAAAGATATTCTGTCCAAGCTGCTGTTTCCCATACAATAAAAGTGAATGGTGATTTATATTTTCAAGCTCCATAAACTTGAAGCGCCATATTTGAACATGAATGAGATTTGAGAGCTTTGGTGGAAGCAAGATTTTCAATGAATAATTAGTTAAATTTTGGCCTGTATGACTTCAACATTTATGTGGCTTTTGAATCTCAACAGCAGGTTTATTCTGTTCCACTGAATAAAGAAAACCATACATCTTTAGGGTGAGAAAATCTTTAGCGAATTTTTAATTTTTGGATATTAAACAATTCCTTTAAAAAGCCTTTTAGTTCAAATAAGAACTAAACGATGATTTAATCATGCAGTGGTTTGAGTTTTAGGACAACCTTGACTTGATATAAGGTTTGCACAAATTTACACATCATTTTGTAATCTAATTAATCATGTTTCTACATTCCACATAAGTTTAAAACAGCTACAAAGTTCACTCTGAGAAAGATAAGAGTAGTGATTATGAAGAATAACTTTGTTTTTCTGTCTCTAGGGTCTGATGGGACCAAAAGGGGATCCAGGGATTCAGGTAATGGACAAATAAACATTCAAAAAAAACAAACAAAAAAAAAAACAATCAACCATAGATCAGTCATATAAATAATGTCATTACTGACAATATATTGACAAATAAATATTTATATCATTCCAGAAGTTAACAAAAACTTCACAAGTAAAAAAGGCTTTACTTAAACACAAAGTCTCAGTGTAGATTGTATTGAATATGAAGGAATTATATTTATATTGTGACTGTATTGTTTCACAGGGTCCCCGTGGACCCCCAGGACTAGCCGGATTACCAGGAAATATGGTGAGAAGCACTTTTTACTTTCTCACTGCTGTCTGTCTCTCTTAGTATGAATTTGTGTAGCAGAATGTATGTCATCTTATGTTTATATTTTATATATTTGTTTCTGAAAGGGACCTCCAGGCCCACAAGGCAAACCAGGACCCCCTGGACCCCCTGGAGAACCGGTACGTAACATATATTTTACTGACATGATTTTTCTGTGTCACTTCATTGAAAAGTCATTTTCTTTGACATTGAACAAAGTTCTGTAAATCCATATTAAATATAACATGAGAATATAACATAATTGTAAATGAAATCAATAGACAAGACCCCAGCACTTTGCTTTGTGGTGCTGATCAACATGTCAGGGCTTATTTTGCAATAATGACCAGCAACATGGCCATGTGCCAAATAATAAATAAATGACTATGAAATATTGATTTGAGTTTAAATGATTGTATTATGTAGTAAGAAATAGATAGTGAAATGATATGAGACAGTTTAGCGGTCATTATACAAAAATACTTTACCACAGAATGCCACGATTGACCAATCAGAATAAAGTATTTAAGAGAGCCTTGTAAAAATTGCTTCTCATTTGGGTAGAGGGGCTCCTTGGTTTCCAGTATTATATCTAATGCTGTTCTAAATAATCTTTACATTTCAGACAGCGCTACCCATTGTTGGAGACATGGGCGCATTATTGAAGGTAATGTTTCATGCAACTACTGTCATCCTGTGCACTGATATACTTTAATGGAAATGGTTTGTGTTCAACTACCGCAGACTAGTGAACTCTGACAGGCTAGAACATCAGAATTATAGTGGACAAATGAAAAAATAAAAGGTGTTGAATTTAAAACTAGGACTCATGCACAGAAAATAATCCATTTTTAGATCCACATCAGCAATAATTTTCCAACCTATTAAGTCTGACATCCCAGAACAATGGTGTTATAAATAATTATGGTAACACTTTACAATAAGGTTCCATTTGTTAACATTAGTTAACAACATTAGTTAACATGAACTAACAATGAACAACTGTATTCTTATTAATAAACATTAACAAAGATTAATAAATGATGTAACAAATATATTGTTAATTGTTTGTTCATGATACCTAATGCCTTTACTAATGTTCAAAAATGGAACCTTATTGTAATGTGTTACCATAGTTATATATTAATAATTATATATATATATATATATATATATATATATATATATATATATATATATATATATATATATATATATATATATACACACACACTAAACACTCTGTTCCTTTCAGTCAGATTGTGTGCGGATCTTAAGATAGTTCTTACCCTGTGTTGTCATGGCATTTGCACTGGCTAGAGGAAGAATTTATTGTCTGAAAGATTTCTGAAACATTTCCTGTCTTATAAAACAAAGTACTCTAGTAAACCAATAATAATGACAAACTGTAGCCAGAGGGAATATACAATCCAATTTTACCCTAAATTGCTCTTTAAAACTTTTTAAGGGTGTGCTATAAGTTTTTTCCTTGTCTGATTCTATTGCTTTCTTTTTAACCCTGAACATGTATTTTCATCTTTAAGAAAAAAAAAAGCATTCTTTCAACTTCCCCCCTCTGCTTTCCTTTCATTTGTGCTTATATGTGCGTTTTGTAATTCCTCCTCCACCCACTATTCTCAAAGTCTTTATATTTCTGTTTGGGCATCGTACTTTCATCTCTCCATAACTGAAGAAACTTCTGACAAGATAAATGCCCATATGCTCACATAATGACTCTTTGGTCGCAACTGAGATTCGTAGGAGTGAACTGTCAACCAAAAAACACACACACACACTGACTTGCTGTAGCTAATGTACTGTAGTTAATGCTTATCTTATGTATGGATTTGGATGCTTCTTCACATGCAAAGAAAAGAGAATGCATCAAAACCTACATTTCAAAAGAATAGGCAGTGCTCATCATCAGAGTTTTGATGAAGAGTTTGAATAGGAGCTGAAGTCAAGCTGGGTCATGTTACCCACTGGTTGTAAAGATATTTTCTTTCTTTCTGCTTAAAAACAGGAATTGAAGCATGACTATCTTTGTCTACCTACCTGACAAAGAGAAAATAGCTTAAATGGAGAAAAACTCCTAAAGCTCTTTTATGACTTCATGTTTTGTGACAGTGAGGTTGGCTTTGTGAAAAGATATCAGGTTGAAATAATAGAATATTATGTGTTCTTTTTCATCTAAATAAATGTGTAGTTCACCCAAAAAATGTTGTCATCATTTACTCACCCTCATGAGTCGTTTCCACCCAGTATTATATAGTATTCTTTCTACTTTGAAACACAATAGCTTTAAAAAGGATGCAAAAGCATTAAAAAAAATTACACTATGACTTGTCTGAAGCCATAATTTACTTTGAGGAAGCAGCCGTCTTAGCTATTCATACTTTTCATACTACATTTAAACATCCGTTTATGAATGTTTGGAGAGACGCTGATACATACGGTATGGACATATTAACAGCATCTAAAATGTGTTTACCTAAATACAGCTTTAGAAATTTACAAATATTTGCAAATGCTTTATATTGTAAATATATGAAGTAGTCCAAATGAGTGAAGTAGTGCTCCCTGAAGGCAGTCAATAACTTTGTGTTAAGTAGAGAGCGGAATTTAAGCTGTTAAATGGATAGTTGACTCAAAAATAAAAATTCTCATCATTTATTCACCCTCATGCCATCCCAGATTTGTATGACTTTCTTTCCTCGGCTGAACACAAATTAAGATTTTTAGAAGGAAATTTTAACTCTGTTTGTTCATTCAATGCAAGTGAATGGTGGCCAGAACTTTGAAGCTCCAAAAAGACATAAAGGCAGAATAAAAGTAATCCAGTGGTCAATGCCATGTCTTCTGAAGCAATATGACAGGTGTGGGTGAGAAACAAATCATTATTTAAGTCCTTTTTTTTTTTTTTTTTTTACTATAAATTCCCCTCCCTGCCTAGGAGATGTCTATATACACGAACAATGCAAATTGCCAAAAGCAAAAGAAGAATGTGAAGTAGAGATTTATAGTTAAAAAGGACTTTAAATATGATCTCTTTCTCACCCACACCTATCATATTGCTTCTGAAGACATGGATGTAACCACTGGAGTCATATGGATTACTTTTATGCTGCCTTTATATGCTTTTGGAGCTTCAAAGGTCTGGGCACCATTAACTTGCATTGAATTGACCAACAGAGCCGAGGTATTCTTCTAAAAATCTTTGTTTTTATTCTGTCAAACAAAGAAAGTAATAAATATCTGAGATGCCATAAGGGTGATGAGAGAATTATCATTTTTGGGTGAACTTTCCCTTTAATCACTGAAAATCTTCCCCTGATGCACTATGTGAAGAAGGTCATCTCTCATTCAATTAAATACATTTCATGGAATGAATAAGAGTTTGATATTATTTACTTTATGATATTAATTCATGCATAAAATGATTTACATAGAATATGCTGTCATTATGTCAATATTGTAGTTTCAGTGTCTATGCAAACCTAAGCAAATGTATCCCGAAATGTAATCAAACATCCTCTGCTAATGTGAAACCTCCACAGCTGTATTGGTCACATGCAATTTGCTAATTGTCAGCCTTACAAGTGGATGCAAACATAAATGCATTCCCTGAACCGTCCAGCCTCTATTCAACAGGTCAGCCTAATGCACTAGTAAATTGCTACCTTCAGGAAGCTGCAGAAACTGCACACAAAAAGTGCATCCAGTGTGAAATGTCACCGCAATCCCTGCAACCCATTACTGTAAACCTTTGATTATGCTTTACAGGTCTACATTTATGTTCTTACAAAGCTGAAGGGAGAAAGGTTGCTTACTTAGCCCAGGAGTTTTAAAGCTACATTTGAAAGCACCATGACTCCTGCTTTTCACATTTCTCTCTGTGACATTGGGAAAATGATTTGAGGTGAAAGCATTAGGCTGGCAAGGTTAAAACCCATGCATCCCTAATTATCGAGGTTGCTGCTTCTGAGTTGTTTGTATCTCTGGGTTTGACCTTAGCTTTTTTTTAGCCATGTGCAAAACAAGACTGCTGTGCCATATGTGACTCTGAAAGATGGTAAAAGCATATATCTCGATGGGACATGAATCTTATACAGATTATGCAGTAAAGGTCAGTATATAGAAGCAGATAAATATGTTAGAGCTTTTGAACACAAATAAGGATGTTGGAATCTGTTTAGCATTTACAGTTGATATAATACATAATAAAAAGTGTAAAAATGCTAATCAACATAGTTCCAGAGGAAGCACTTAAAACTGAGAACTTGCTGTAAACTGAGAAATGTGTTTTTCAGTTTATTAATTTGATTCTTTAAAAAAAAAAAAAAACACTAAATAGCAACAAAAACTACCACAGCACTTTCACTGTCACTGTGCACTGGAAACATTTTCTGTTCCATGAGATCTTTGTGTGTGGTGTCTAAAGGTTAATTGTTATGTTGCAAATTTATGTAGCTAATGAAAATCCCCGAAAATAACACATTTCCTTTGAGAAAAAATACTTATTTGTCATTTTCAGTTTTGTTTAAGGTCATTAAATCAAACATTTTTCGATAACTGTCCATTAAATGAAAGGATAGCATTTGGGGTCAAAAATAGCCCCCCTGTCGCAGGGGCTAGTTGCCCCTATTAAACACATTGTTTTTTTGTTTTGTTTTTAAAGTGAGGCGAATAGATTTGTAATGAAAAGTGTTCAAAGTAGGCTCACATTGACTCATCCAATCATAATAGAGATTAGTTAGTTTATAAAATACTTGAGATGTAATAAAATGCCAAATGTGTATAAAATTAACAGGAAATGGTTAACTTTTTCTGAAGTAGTTATTTCGAATAAGCATCATCTTAATTTGTTACTCAAAAACGCATCTTGCTGTCTCAAAATTATTTGCATTAGTTGAAAATTGTGTCCTTTAACTGTTGTCCCGGTATCTACACGATATCACTCTATATCCCCTAGGGACCTTTTACCCCATGTGTGGGGTAAAAGGCTCCCTCACCACCTTTTTTTTTTTTTTTTTTTTTTTACTGAATTTTAATCAAAATAACCTTCTGTTTTTATTTCTTTTCACATAAATTATTTTGCTCCATCAATTTTCAATAAAAATAAATCAGTTTGTTTGACCTTGATACATTTTGTGATATGAAAAAAAGTTACATTTCCTTAAGGGGTGCCTTAACTGTGTATCGAATGATTTCAGTGGTAATTGTGTGGAGGAAAAGGGGTTTGTGAAAATGACACTCACTCAACTATGTTACTAAAAGTTGAGAAAATGTTGCATGTTGTTTCAATGCATTCTGTTGCAGGCATCCGTTGACTAATGATAATTTTCTGAGAAGTGGGACAGTTGTTTTCATATGATACACTTATAGATGTTTTACAGAGCGGGTCCAAATGTCTGCTTATGTGATGCACCAATTTGAGATGTGTTGCATTTAATGAGTGATTTATGATTTGGCAGAATGCCTGCAGTGTGTGTCAAACAAGAGTACCTGGTCTGCCAGGACAAAAAGGAGAGAAAGGATCCCATGGAGCTCCAGGTGTCCCGGGACTGGATGGAGAAAAGGTAAAAATCATTGCAAACTAATTGAATCTTCTCATTTGTTAATATACTGTCTCTCCATCTGAGATTTTCTGGCAGCGAGTGCTGTCATCTATTCTGATTGACAATAAATAATTTGTTCCGTTGAATGTTCATTTGAAAACAAGACATGCACAGCTCTCACTGTGTTGTTGTTGAAATTTAGTGTTGCTTATTAAGGCAAACATCACTATTGCTCATATTAGAGTTAGTGATTTGATTAAACCTCTAACCCTAACACTGCATCAAAAAATGCATACTTCCTTGTTGTTGTATATTGTAAGCCAAAAGGAGTATATCAATTGAGTAGTATAGCCTAATTGTCATTATTTATAAAACATTATGTGAAAAATACCCGAATTACATACTATTCCAGTGAGATTCTGACGTTCTAAATTCTAAAGCTGGACACTGCGAATCGTGCAGCTTTTTTCAACTGTAAGCGTTATATAATCCAAGAAAGTTAATCCTTGTGGTTAATTTGTACTTGTGTACCAAAACCAGAGTAAATTACTTTTATGTGTTTTGTTGCTACATCATATATTCGGGTCACGGGACAATAGCTGCGTTCCCAGAGGAATGTGCTCATGCATGCCTAAATAACTTTTTTTAGTAACAGCCAAAAAGTACATTCTTCATCAAGTGCAGTACAGAGCTTCATTTCGGCTCGTTAATGGCCCTGCACTGTTTTGCTAGAGACATGAATGAAACCTCAATTCCAGTGGCTTATTGAGGAGAGGTGTGCTATTACTTTTCTAAGTGAACAGACTTGCTGGACACTAAAAGGGGTCATGAAAAAATTATTTTGAACGAGCAACCTAAGTCTTATCTAGGGACCAGAATATCGTAGAGACTTGGGGGTGGGCTCTTTTGACTTGGGCCAGTAATTCACCAGGATGTATAATGTATTGCAAATATTTGCTTAGATGCTTGTGTCTGTCTTGTGGTCAGTCTGGCTTCTTACTCTCTATGTTGATTTTAACAGGGGGATCAGGGTCTGCGGGGCCCAGTTGGTAATCCAGGGAAAGAAGGTCCAAAGGTAAACAACTCTAATTCTGAGTTTAGAGAAAATAATTGTGTGGTGGAAGACACAATATTCACAAACTTCACTGGCCTCAGCACTATTTCTGCCTTGAAGTACAATAACATGCATTCCCTCCAATGCCACTGGGCATCACAAGGCAATTATAGTACAAAATGGTGTAACAACTGCAATTAAAGCAACAAAAGATGTTTTACTTAGAGTCGTTCAGTGTTGGTTCAATGGAGGCAGATACATTCAGTGTCAGGCAAATATTCAGGCCAAAAGAAGATCATTAAGAATATACAAGACCATTCTTTAGAGAAAAACTGAAATATGGAGGTTGCTTAGGTAAGGTGGAAGCACTTAGTAAATCAAAGGAGTGTACTTGCTGTCTCACCGATTGTCCATATGTCTTGTTATCAAATAGGGAGTGAAGGGTGAAAGAGGGTTTCCTGGACCAATGGGTTACAAGGGTGATGAGGTGAGTTATCAGAGTTAAGGATGGTTCACACTGCCCAAAACAATTGCAAACATTTCATACAATATAAAGTTGACTGTTGGATTAAGAATGATGGAATCATAACTGTCATTTTCACTTTACCCCTACAAACAACCAATAATCCCAAAAAATCCCAACAACCAACGAGTTACTTACTAGTGGCAACTCCCATTAGACATTTTTGTATCAATAAAAGGGATAGTTCGCCCAAAAATGAAAATTCTCTCATCATTTGCTCAACCTCATGCCATCCCAGATGTGTATGACTTTCTTTCTTCTACCAAACACAAACTGTTTTTGGATTACTTTTACTATGATTGTCTGTGCTTTTTGGGACTTTAAAGTGCTGATCACCATCCACTTATATTGTATGGTCCTACAGAGCTGAGATATTCTTCTGAAAATCTTTGTTTGTGTTCTGCTGAAGAAAGAAAGTCATACACATCTGGGATGGCATGAGGGTGAATAAATGATGAGAGAATTTTCATTTTTGAGTGAACTATCCCTTTAAAAAAAAAAAAATATATATATATATATATATATATATATATATATATATATATATATATATATATATTTTTTTTTTTTTTTTTTTTTTCTTTCTGTGGGGGTACTGAGTGCATTGAGCGAGCAGCCTCAAAATCACGGGTTCTGGTCTCATGGAAAACAGGAAGTAATTTTGCTCACTTAAACAATGGTGAGTACAATTCTGAGGTTGCATTTTCACTCTAAGACTTCATTTTTACTCCACAGATAGTTAGGTTTAGGGTTGGGGTTTGGGTTAGAGTGTGTGGTTAATAAAATATGCATTCCTGTTGAATGTATTACAACATTTACAACTAAATACAGTATATCTCACTTTTGGCACCACTCTGTGGACATTTCACACAGAAACTGGAGCTCACACGTGTCCATACATTAAACAACACTTCCAGTTTTGGCCACTGGGGGCAGTGGTTTGAATTTCAGTAAGAAGATTGCCGCTGAAGACCAACTGTCGCCAAATTCACAGTGAGATAAGTCTGCAGAATTTAGTGTATGTTGGCATTTATTAGGGCAGTGTGAGTTAGCTTTAACACTAGCATACACAGGACATGTGCGGCGTCTCGTGCAACAAAATTTGTTTCCTCCCATTTTAGTCAATGGGCTATCTCCTGTTCTGAGACATAAAATAAAATGTAAAGAAATTGAGAAAATAGGGAGTGTGGATCATTTTGTTTTTGAGACTGTTTAAAGGTATGTTGATCTACGCACCCTGAACTGGTAGAGTGCAGTGATTCCATTTCTTTGATTGCTATTCAAAAATAACCCATGCAAGGTCCATTTTATTCCAATTGATTTCAGTTTAAAATAAAGTAGGAATTTATTTTCAATGGATTTAATTTTACTGTTACTGAAGTCTAGGCTCAAACTCACAGCTTATTTGTACCTGGTAAGAGAACATTCTGAGGTGATGTGCAGCTTCAACGCTTTTATTGTCATGGTGTGAAGCAAAATTATTGTTTTGCAAAATTATTTTTTTATTACTTGTCTGATTGTACACTTGATCATTTGATCATTGATCATTTGAAGATCACCTCTATTTTCAGGGGGCCCATGGTGTGCCAGGATTACCTGGAGCCACAGGCCGTATAGGTGCACCGGTGAGAATCTCCCTATAAAAAATAAATGGTGCTATTCTTTCTTGGTTACAAGATAGAATCTGGTTTAGGTTTAGTTTAGTTCTGGTTTAGTTTTAGATTTTTTTGTTTTGCCAGCATTGTGCCTAAATAATACATCCAAATGTATTTTGCTCTATATCCAGGGACTTATAGGCAGACCAGGACCTGTTGGACCCCCAGGACCAAAGGGAGATAGGGTAAGCATAAATATATAATCATTACTTGTGCTTTAAAATAACCGAACATTTTCAAGAACCAAACAATAAAAAAATTATGATCATAAGTATTTTTTTAAGTCAACATAAAATCAGAATTGACCTACTGTAATACATGTTCCTGGTTTCATTGTGCATGGTTCATCAGTGCTCTTTATTCCAAAGAACAAAATGTTTTGTAATCTTTCATCAAAATGCAATAACTTGCTCCACCTCTGAAATGACTATCAATAGTTAATTTAAAGCAGGATAATTTAATAAAGGTCCCGGCAGTAATAGCAAATAACAATAGATTTGAAAAAGAAACAATACCATAAGGTGAACCTGACCTTTAGCCTCCACATTGTGGTCAAAAAGCCTCCTCAAAAGTGGTGTTTTAGGAGAGAGATGTCCTCCACAAGTACCCCTGCATTCAGGTCTGGCTGCAGTGTGGAACCCTCACGTTTCACAATCCAATCAATTGCTGTTGGATAAAATTAAGTGCCATCCTAAAAAATGTTTCTCCTTAAATGTTTCACTAAGAAATATGCCACATTACAGAAGCAATTTAAAAAAAAACAATGGAGCAGGTTTTGTAGAGTGGAATAAAGACAAAATGTAAGGCACATCATCTTTTTTGTTTTTCACCTTTCAAAACATTCTAATTATAGTATTTGTGACCCATTCTGCATCTGAATGGCTCACATGCTCTCTGATAAATGAATCTAGTGATAATCTCGCAAACGGTCTGTGGGAGATAGTGAATATGCTGCTCGATGTGTTTGAGCTTGTGGTGTGCCCTGCAGTATGCAGATATGCACTAGAAAGGGAACAGCAACATTTTTCGTTGCTTTTCATCAGCTGGTCCACTCTGCTGTGAGCTAACCCAATAGAGCCAAGGGGCACAAAGTCTATCTACAAAACTTCCAAACGCTCCATCTGAAACCTGTTATTATCCACACCATTTGCTAACAATGCAGCGTGGCATTGGCCCTGAATCTCAATGCAATCACGCATTGTGTTCAGAGAGAGGCAAGGTTTGTGTTGCAAAAGACAGATAAAGACTCATGTTTGTGTTGCAGGGCAGCGAGGGACCGACAGGTAGACCCGGACCACCTGGACCTCCTGTAAGTTCTGATGCTGATTGCGAGAGGGCTGGACGGCATTATGAGAGATTTAACTGATATTAAAAGCATGCCGGATTTGAGCATTTAACGCACAAGAAACATTTAATTTGAAATGTGATGCTAGAAAGAGACAGATCTAAAAGTATCAAATTTTGATTAGCAGTCGTTATGGATTCCCAACATAGTTTATTACGTTCAAGTGCAAATGAGGGACCAGCACAGGTTCAGACTCTAATATTGCATTCGACAGCACATTTGACCATCTTGTCAGTGAACTTAAAATTCTCGGTTCTCAGTTTTGATGAAAACAAAAATAGATTATAGGTTATAACAGATGTTAGAAATGTATTGTGTCTCTTAAACTACTTTCTCAGAATTTAAAAAGTGTTAAAAGGTTAAATATGGCACACTTTCTCTATTTTGGGCTTGTCCCTTACCCAGAGTTTGTGACTTCCCCTTTACAGTAAGGTTCCATTCATTAACATCAGTTAGGTATCATGAAAAAACAATTAACAATATACATATATTTTATAGCATTCACTGTATTAATCATTATGTAAGTTAATAAAAAATACAAAAGTTTATTGTTAGTTCATGTTAGTTCATAGTGCATTAACTAATGTTAACAAATACAACTTTTGATTTTAAAAATGTATTAGCATATGTTAAAATTAACATTAATTAAGATTAATTAATGCTATAAAGGTGTTGTTCATTGTTAGTTAATTGTATCTAATTTATTTCACTAATGTTAACAAATGAAACTGCATTGTAAAGTGTTACCATCCATTTATAAAAATCAGGGTAAATTCTATTTTGCAGTTATTCCTAGAACATACAAATTAATAATTTAAATTCATGTTTTTTTATGTGTACAATTTGTAATTATTAAAACAAAGAAACACAACATTACCATGACACACAATATCAGAAATCCACACTAGTATTAGTAAAAAAATAATATTTTGAGGTGAAATAAATATTGCAGAAAATATTTAGGAGTTTTTACTTGAATAAATACTAAGCAAATTCTACATCTGTACTCAGTTCAATCATGTAAAAATAAAATCTTCAACTTAAGTAAATATTACTTAATAGTGTTTACTATATTTACAAAGATTTGCACCGAAGATGTTAAAGATGTTCCCAGCATGCACCGGTGCTTGAATAAGTAATGAGGTAGCATGATCTCACTGTTGACCTGTTTAATAAAACTGTCATTGTTGTTGATTTTGTTGTCACATTTAGCAAATTGTTGTTTTATGATGTCTGGTGTTTGTTTCTGTTCAATATTACCAGTTTGTGCTCAAATTGTATCCATTGATTGTTCCTGTCATCGTTGTGCCTCAGGTGTTGAGGTCTGTGTGTGCAGCTCAAACACCTGCTATCAAACTTTCCCAATGTTGTCTTAAGATAACATGCACTCAGCCTTATTGGGCTATTTGAAATATGTCTTAAAAATGTATGGCATTGAATGATAATTATATTTACTGGCGGCCAAAAGTTTGGAATAATGTACAGATTTTGCTCTTATGGAAAGAAATTGTTACTTTTATTCACCAAAGTGGCATTCAACTGATCACAATGTATAGTCAGGACATTAATAATGTGAACAATTACTACAACAATTTGAATTTTTTAAAACTACTTCAAAGAGTTCTCATCAAAAAAATCCTCCACGTGCAGCAATGACAGCTTTGCAGATCTTTGGCATTCTAGCTGTCAGTTTGTCCAGATACTCAGGTGACATTTCACCCCACACTTCCTGTAGCACTTGCCATAGATGTGGCTGTCACTTCTCACGCACCTTACAGTCTAGCTGATCCCACAAAAGCTCAATTGGGTTAAGATCCATAACACTCTTTTCCAATTATCTATTGTCCAATGTCTGTGTTTCTTTGCCCACTCTTACCTTTTCTTTTTGTTTTTCTGTTTCAAAAGTGGCTTTTTCTTTGCAATTCTTCCCATAAGGTCTGCACCCCTGAGTCTTCTCTTTACTGTTGTTCATGAAACTGGTGTTGAGTGGGTAGAATTCAATGAAGCTGTCAGCTGAGGACATGTGAGGCGTCTATCTCTCAAACTAGAGACTCTGGTGTACTTATCCTCTTGTTTAGTTGTACATCTGGCCTTCCACATCTTTTTCTGTCCTTGTTAGAGCCAGTTGTCCTTTGTCTTTGAAGACTGTAGTGTACAGCTTTGTATGAAATCTTCAGTTTTTTGGCAATTTCAAGCATTGTATAGCCTTCATTCCTCAAAACAATGATTGACTGACAAGTTTCTAGAGAAAGCTGTTTCTTTTTTGCCATTTTTGACTTAATATTGACCTTAATTGACCTTGCATACTGTGGCAACTCAAAAACAAACACAAAGACAATGTTAAGCATCATTTGACAAACCAAATAGCTTTCAACTGTGTTTGATATAATGGCAAGTGATTTTCTAGTACCAAATTAGCAATTTAGCATGATTACTCAAGGATAAGGTATTGGAGTGATGGCTGCTGGAAATGGGGCCTGTCTAGATTTGACCAAAAATGACTTTTTTTTTAAATAGTGATGCTGCTGTTTTTTACATCAGTAATGTCCTGAATATACTTTGTGATCAGTTGAATGCCACTTTGTTGAATTAAAGTGCCAATTTTCTTCAGAAACAGCTAAATCTGTACATTATTCCAAACATTTGGCCACCAGTGTATATGTATGAATGAGAGTTTAAAGTGAAATTTACTCAATGAACAAAGATTTTTTTTAAAGTAAAATTTACTCATGTATTCATTGCTTATTACATTCTAAAGCTAAGTAAATTTTACTTATAAAATGTGTGCAAAAACTTGCAAAAGAAAAATTAAGAAAATCTTACATGCTGTTTTTAACAATGTACCAAACCTAAAATCTGCTTGGATGCTGATGAAGGCTCTGATCAGACATTTATTTCACCACATACATGTTTTAAAGACTGAAGTAGTCAGAAGTATAAATTGATTTAAAAAATCAATGAACAAAATAAATAAATAAAAAATTATAATTATAAATATATATACTTTCAGACTTGACTCAACTACAGACAAACTACACCACAAACGTTTCCAGTGATGGATGTAAATGTGTAAATCTCTTGAGATGCATTTTGACCAACTGTCACTTTTTATTTTGTAATCTAAACCGACATCCTGATCTTCCAGCTCTTATGAATGTTCTCGCTCTGAATCGATACGTTGCCTTGTGTTTTCACTCAGATCAATGTGTTGTTGTGTTGTTGTTTTTGTGTGTGTGTGTGTGTGTGTGTGTGTGTGTGTGTTTATTATTTCATTACCACATCAATGAATCTCTCCTGCCATGAGTAAAATTAAGTTAACAACAGTGGTAATTTTAGACTTCTCTGCAAACTTCTCCAAAGTTGGTATTCAAATTACAGTATGTATTGCCTGATGGACAACATGTGTTAAATGTAACCCCTTTCGCAACATACTAAAGACTACGCAGAGCACCCTAGCAACCACATAGCAATGACCTGTCAGCTGCTTGCAACACCCTAGCATCATGACAGCAAGTTTTGCATGCATTAATTATTATTAATTATTGTTCTTTTTAGGGTGCTCCGTATGTAGAGGGCAATGGAATGAGCAGTCTCTATAAGCTTCAGGTAGTGTATTTAAAATGCTGTGAAACTACAATACGTTCAATAAATCACTTTAATCAAATTAGTCATATTGCTCATATTATCCTATACTATAGTGATTCATATGATTCTTGCAGAATGGAGGGACTAATGCTGGTCAACCTGGGCCACCTGGGCCACCTGGACCATCGGTATGTGTCTTATTTTTTACATGATGTTTTACATAAAAGAAAAATAATTTTCTTGCAATTTTGGTGAAGCTACTGTGGCAAGTTCCACACGACATTCTCAGTTAAAAATGCATTGATTTTGCTACATCTTCACATCTCATCCTAATTGGTACAGCGTTTTCCTCCACCAAAAACTGAGACTTTTGAAAAAGCTCTCCATAACCACATAGTTTGGAAAACGGTGATGCTAGGAAACTGAAAACAGCATTTTCAAACAAAAACGGATAAGTGTAGACGTGACCTTTGAAACGCATCATTTAAAGTAAAGAAACTACCGTCAGGTACTTTATTTAAAATTAGTTACCTACACTAAAAATTACTAAGAAAAGGAGCTATCTACATTGAAGCTATTTAAGGGGGTGAGATTATTTTAAATATAAAACTATCAAATGAAAATGTATCAAGTGTAATATAAAATTTATTTTTGCAATCAGAGCAGTATCTGGCACAAAAACAATACATGTATGTATTTCAATTAAAGTGATAGCACTAAATTAAAAAAAAATATCTTTCACTAAATACAACTAATACTAGAAAACCCTAATTTATATAATTAAGTTGAAGGCATAGTTATGAACAGCAGCGTTGAATGAAATAGTTTGCTGCCACACAGGTACTTTGCAGGGACTCGAATCAATCAGTAAGCAATTGTTTTACAGAACTAACCGATTCAATTAAATGAATCGCACTGTTGTGTTGTATATATTGTATATATATATTGTATATATACTGTATGTATAAGAGCTTTACTGCCCTAGTAGAATTAGACGATTAGCTTATCAATGCACTGGCACGCAGACTTATCTGCTCTGTGTGTAATGTGCTCTTCCTTTCCATGGAGAACTAAGTCTATTCCCTCCTGGGCCTTCGTTACAAGACCGCCCAGAACTCTGAAAGATATGAAACCCTTATCAGCATGCCTGAAAGAGGACACACTCCAATCTCTCCTCTCACTTCGAGCACAAGGAACCGCTTGAAAATCCCCCAGGGTGCTTGCTTTGGATTATCCATGGCTGAACCTGCTCTAAGTGGAACATGACACCTGCTGTTGACGGGCCACAGCCTGCACTTTAACCAAACAGAGCCAGCACCCAGACAAAGCTCACTTAAACTTTACATTTTTAAACTTTTAAACTTTTGATTGCTGATTTGAAATATGTTCTTTGATCGTAATCTTGACCGACCATTTTTGAGATTTCGGTCTTTCCCCTTTTAAGTAGATAGAAGCTGCACTGTCATGACTGAAAAAAAGACTCCCAAGAGTGTTCCAAAGATGGCCATCAGTTGATTGGCTTGCTAGAAAAACTTTGGTTTGTTGTTAGCATGTTGCCAAGCTAACAATGCAATACTTTGAGCACAAAAGTGCATAGCACAAAAAAAGTGTTGGGACTAACAGTTCATTTTTAATTAGATGAAACACTTGAAACACTAGAATGGTTAATGTTAACATTTCACTTCATTCCATCCGCCATATTGAAAGGAATTTTATACAGAGCACATTGCAATGCATTCTGGCACCAAAAGGTGAAATGTTTTGATTTTGCATGTTTTAATGTTCATTCCTCTCACAAATTAAGAAATTACTCGCACTTTAAAAAAATTGATTGTGTATTGAAACAGGAGTCTCAGATCATTCTATAGACATAGTTTGTCAAGATTAATTACGTTTTATGGCCTTGAGGGAGACTGATGGATGTGGATCTTGTGTATCAACAGGTTAAAATGCTGTCTAGATAGGCAGCTTTTGGAACAGAGCTTGAGAATGCATTAAACTCTACTTAAAACCCTTGTGGGTCTTTATATGACAATCACTTCATTGTGTTATTGTTTGACAACTAGTCGGCCAGATGTCATCCAGTAAATTGCACAGATTGTATTAATATTCATGAGAGCACACATGGAGTTGTTAGGTCAAATGTCATCAGTTTCATGACAATCAGTGCTAATTATTATTTTATTTTTTTCAGGGCCCCAAAGGAGATGAAGGAAAGATGGTGAGTGGTGTTTCTGTGCGATTTGTATTGAATGTATTGACCTCTGACCTTCTATGGGTAGTTGACAAATGAATGCTAAAAATGGTCACCATTTCTTTTAAGTTCTCTACTTGTTATCATGTTTTTAATTTCAATAGTTTATTTAAATGGTCCTGGCTTACACCACAGGCAGTTAAATTGAGCTTTAAAGCTAAAAATTGCCATTTGTCCTTGATATTCTTTATTGTAGTTTGTAATCTTGTATCTACATAAATTCAAAACACTAATAGGAGCAACTGTTAGACTCAACAAAATTAGAGTGTCACACTTAAGGACAGTAAAAATGATACCTTAAATGATGAAGTTAAAAATGTGATTCTTTTGAAAAAGTAAAAGAGGCAAAAACATGGCATCTTACAGATAGTTCTTCCAGGACTACTTGGCTTAGGTTCCAAGTCAAAATCAGTAAGTTGCCTGTCCACAAATCTGTCTTGGCAGACATTTTACTCAAGGAAAATTCAGAGACATTTTAATTAAACTAAATGTTTTCAGAACCGAACCAGCGATCCCGACATGGGAGTTGGACCCGCTAGCAAGGAGGCTAGAAAGGCCATGGCCTCTAGCCTCGGTTGCTAGTGCCTCTCTTAAGTCCAGGAGAGTGAGGTTTACACACTGCACAACTACTGCATACCAGCTGGCTACCATTACACTATGATCATTATTTGCTATTAAATCTGGGGAAATATTAGGGAAGGCTATATTTCCATATTCTACTAAAAATGAGACATATAGGAAAAGTTGATAATTGATATTATAAAACTAATTATTTATCATCAGGAAATTGCAGACCTATTTACTATTTATAGTTTATGAATTATTTAATACCTTTTTTAATAGGGATGGGTGATACTACTTATTTTCTTTTCAATCTTATACCAAGTACTATCAAGGCAGATATCGGCAATACCAAAACCAATACTTCTTTTAAATAAACAGAAAATTTATACAAAACTTCTGTTTTGTTTATCCTTTTGAAAACAGTCACCATAGTTTAACCATTACCACTTACATTCATACTTTAGGAATGATCTGCAAATCCCTATTTTTTAATGAAAGGACAGTGAAAACATCTTCAAGTCAACTGCCCTTTCATGCCTTTGGATGTGTGAGAAGGAAAAGCCACTTGCTAGATCTGGCCAGCTCTCACTTTTTGGCTGGTCTCCATTAATCACAGAATCTGGCTCAGAGCTAATCCTAGAGAATTGGAGCATGGCAGTTTAGACCCACAGCATTCTCTACAACAAAAGGAGTGATCAGGAACTGTGCCTAAATCAAACTGATGCTGCATATTCCATCCAAAAGCACATGCACAAACAAGACAGGCCTATACAGTAGCAGCAATGCAGCTCTTGTAGTCAAAAAGCTGGCACTTCCTGTTCTCACGGGTGCAGTTTTGATTATTTTATTGTCTATTTCTTTGTAGAACGATTTTTCACCAACATTTGAATAAATGGTCCCAGCAGTCTCAAACACACTGCTAGAACTGCCCACATCTGTCTCCAGTCGACCCTCTCTCTGGTTCCATGTTGGTTTGTGCGCTGTTTTTCATGGCAAGCTATACGTGCCACAATTACCTCCACAATCCATCACAGCGGCGAGACCTGTTAATACGGCATTCACTGCTGTCCGCCAATAGCTTGTTCACAGATCCTTTAGTGCTTCTTGTACGGGTTCGGTGCGGGGGATTGGCCAATCACTTGGGGTGAATTACGAGCCGCACTGTTTGCGCCGAAGTACGTGAGATTTATTAATACAGCTGGCTAAATGAAAATGGAAGGAGGAAATTAAATGCTTTGTCAGGATGGTAATGCGACTGAATTAGAGCTAACGTGATGCACTTGTCATGATGGAAATAAATGCTCGCTTTTTAATTGAAATAATCAGTGACATGCCAGACAAATGGTGTTCCGTGTTTGCTGGGTCTTTAATATTCATGCATTACCATTTCAAACATGTCCCCCAGCCATCATACTCTTTTTCACTAAATATACATGCTATATGAGCATTTTCTTTGAGGAGGCAAATTAGGTGTGCCAACTAAAATAAAACATGAGATTATATGAGAAAATAATCTACAGTACAAAACAATATTTTGGTGATCAAATAGTGTGTAAAGTACTCTTTTTTTTTTTTCTTTTTTTTTTTAAGGGATTGTTCACCCAAAAATCTAATTCTGTCATCATTTACTTACCCTCATGTTGTTACAAATCCATATGACTTTCTTTTCTCCATGGAACACAAAATGAGATTTGGGGTAGAATTGCAACTTTTTTCCTGCAAAAATAAAAGTCAATGGTGACTGAGGCTAAACATTGCTAGCATTCTGCCTAATATACTTATTTGTGTTCCTACGGGTTTAGAAAAACATGAGGGTGAGTAAATGATGAGAGAAATTTCTTTTCTTTTTTTCTTTTTATTGGAAGAATTATTTAACAGAAGGTGGCTATTTACAAACTATTATAGTAATAAAACATGCTTGAAATATGCTTGTTACTGTATGATTGTTGTTATTATTTTTGGAGTGTAAAAATTATTAAAAATGAAAAAACTTGAAGAGGCCATGATATTACTTGGTTTTAAAACAAATTTATATTAATAGAAACATAGAAAAATATTACATTATTGGTTAAATAAAAAAGTTTTACTCCTAAAGAAATTGATTGTAATTTTGAAACATATACAGTATATAAAATCATGAGCACTCACATTTATGCATTTGGCAGACGCTTTTATCCAAAGCGACTTACAGTGCACTTATTACAGGGACAATCCCCCTGGAGCAACCTGGAGTTAAGTGCCTTGCTCAAGGACACAATGGTGGTGGCTGTGGGGATTGAACTACCAGTTATGTGCTTTAGCCCACTATGCCACCACCACATGAGATGAGGACTGTAGTCATATCAGTAACCTTATAAAAGTCCCATACGAAAGGGGAACCCTCATGGGGGCTGCCATTTTAGAATCACATGACCAGATTAATAATGCTCACTTAATCTCAGTAACCGTCTGGTTATTTGACACTTTCACTCTTGGATTAAATTAATCATGGCTGATTGTGAATAATAAATTTCTACAATGTCAACTGTAACAGAAAGCTATTGATTTTGAATGATGCTGTATCCACACCACTAGGCATCACTGTAAGTCCAAGATGACATGAACAAAAAGATACTGAGTGCACCTTTAAAAGGGATAGTTCACCAAAAATTTTTTAATTCTGTCATCATTTACTCACCCTCATTTTGCTCCATACCTGTATGATATTTTTGTTTTTCCATACAATAAAGTGAATGGTGACTGAGGCTAACATTCTGCCTAACATCTTTTGTGTTCCATGAAGAAGAAAAAAAATGATTGAAGGGTAAATGAGTAAGTGTGAGTAAATGATGGCAGAATTTTCATTTCTGGGTGAACTATCCCTTTAACCTGGAAACTGTGTTCAAATGGAGTTGAAACATGAATTTACAACAGACTTAAAAAAAAAAATGCAGGGACACATTTCAGAAGTCCACCACACACCATTAACATGCACACACACATACTGAAAGACTTTCACGCATGAAGATGTCCATGGTGAGCTGGAATGTGTTTCCTTTATTCCAGGGTGAGCCGGGACTGATGGGATTACCAGGACTTGAGGGGCTGCAAGGTGCTAAGGTAAGCGTGTTTGAATGAGTCGTGTCACTGGACACTTTCTCACCCTGTCTGACGGTCCCAGATTACACAAAGCTTTTAACAGCTCAAACAGACTTGCCTCTCCGTACCTACACAATTTGACATGACATTGCTGTTTCCATAAGACTTTCACAGATTGTGTATGTGTGTGTGGATGACTAACTGAGAGATGGAGGGTAGTTGGAAAGCTCAGACGCCACAAGGCAGGATCTCTTTAGTTTCAGGGGTCGCACTCTTATTTTATAGTAATTATTTTTCATTAAAGCTGATGTGTGTTAAAATTGTTTCTTGTATCCCAGCTTAATATGGAGAGTATAAAAGAAAGCCATTTATAGTTTGATTTCACCTAAAAGTGTAACACTGTGGCACTGTGCTTGTGTGATGTGCGGTATGTCCAAAATCATATATCATAGTATGAGTAATTGTAATTAGGCAATATATAATTAATTTTTCTGGAATTTCAACCCATTTAACCCATCATTACATAAACATGTAGTAATGCCTATTTTTGATAATCCAGTGAATTAAATAATTTATATATCAAAGGCATTTGGTCTCATTTTATTATTTTCTTTTTCATTTGGAATTTGGACGCAAACCAAAAGTTAGCTAACAAATGAATGAAAAGTCTTGCAAATTGCTGCTTTATGATACAAAGTATAAGACTTGAGTTCAAAACAAGACTCAAAACAGAAATACAATATAAATAAAAGCCATATTTTGAAGTCATTGCAATATCCATTGTATGCACAGCTGCACACCTGTGACCACAAGTCAGTTGAATTCTATATAGAGCACAAAAGTCTGATTCCTGAAATAAAAGTCCCGTTATTTTTATTTATTTTTTCATAAGCAAATACATTTTAATGATAACTTTATAAACCTTCAAAGACATGCCATCAGCTCTGAGGTTAAAGCCATCTGTCCACACTATTTCATCATCATTTTGTAGAAATGACGGAATCGTATTTAATAGGGGAATTTCAGGTGGAGAACTACACTACCCATAATCCTCAAGAGAAAATCTCCACCAGCCAGAGAATCAAGCCAAACAAAGCACACCAAACAAGGGCTGCAGCGACTGCCCACTCGCATGACATGCTGTGAAAGACGCAATCAAATTAGTGACCAAGTATGGGTATATGTAAACATCTGAATAAAATTTAAATATATTGTTTCTATACTGAAAATCAACAACTTTAAATTAATAGTTTTATATTTTTCCATCGTTTTTAATTAAGTCACGTCATTCACAATGCTTCACACTCCAAAAAGTGGGCAGACTGTTCAGTTATTACTATTAAGCTAATTTGTGATGTTGCTTGGGAACAACACACAGTTAGGGGCCGTTCACACTGAATGCGTCCTTGCACCAAAAAACCTAGACGCTGCTCCGTGTATAGAGCATAACGCAGACACACGTCTCGAGACACATTTTTAATAGTTGAAGTTTTTTAATGCAACTACCTGCACGAGACTAGAAAAACACTGAGACAAGGCGCAACGGTCAAAGATGTCCATCTAGCCTAGCGCATGTTAATCTAGGAAAACAATTGAAAAACAGCGTTATTCGATGCAAAAATGCTTTTGGTGTGAACACCCCATACACTGTTTATATTAGATGCAGGTGACACATCAAAAATAAATCAATCCCATAATTATCAACTAAGTTTTCTACACTGGAAGTGCACAGTATGCGACACAGTTTGGGAAGTAGGCTATAGACCCTAGTCAGAGTAGACTGCATTTTTAATTTTCGCAATTGAAAACGAGGCTGTGAGAGAAAGACCAAAAAAAGTCAGTTCAGTGGGTCACTTCTAATTATCACGATCGACAAGTTTCAACCCGTTGAACAGACTGAATGTCTGTCCTTCACAGCCTCGTTTTCAGTCAGTAAATGCAGCTACCCTGACTAAGGTCTTTGTGTCTGTGTTTGCAATCACCCCATGCATAGACCGCGATATAAACATTATAGCGATATCTCTACTGTACCATAAAAAGGCATCTATACTGTCACACCGCCCGACGCTAGCTTCATTAAATCTTGCCCACAAAACCATGCCAACCCACCCAAATGTTTTCTGCGCTGATGCATGGAGCCTCACTTTTTCCATCCGTCCGCAAGACCAGCTTCCTCCTTGGAGCGGCACCAAACTCACCCACTCTTCCCAGAGAGGACTTGTCAAGGTTGTAGTTGCACCATTTTTGTGCTCGATGATTCTACAACAGACACGAGGCTGCCTGATCTCAAGCTGTTTATTTTCATGCTGTGCCCCAAAACTTAAAGCCAGCAGAGCGCATATGAAAGAAAGAGTGCAGGTCTTAATGCTCCCTCATGCACAGATACTCATAAGCTGATTTTGGAAGACTTGTCATGCACAGTTGGTTTAGAGAACAGAAAGGAAAGCAATCATTATGTTTTGTGTACTGACGTGTTCTCAGTCATTGTGGAATGAAAATTCTTGTCTAACATGTGTGTGTTTGTGTGTTGTAAGGGGGATCCTGGCCTTCCTGGTCCACCTGGAATCGCTGGACCCGTTGTAAGTTGTTTTCATGAAACGACTCTACTACATGTTAATCTGTTATTTAAGGGAATAGTTCCAAAATAATAGATCTCCTCTTTTTAACTTTGTTGTGTTGGATAACCATATTTAATGCGGCAGTTCTATAAACACATTTGGGATTTTTTTTTTTTTACATTCAGGCTGTGCAAGTTTATTAGTCCATCATAAAGAAAAAGGTTTCATACTGAGCATTCATTTTTAGATAAAAGAGACATTGTAGTTGTTCCTTGCTGTACTGGTGGTTTAAATGGACACCAGTTTTGAGCTCTAACTCTTTTCCTCTCATTCTCGTTGCTGCGGTGGATAGGGAAAGCCTAGCCCACGTGGTGAGCCAGGGATCCCTGGACAGCCGGTGAGATTTGCTTTGTTGCTTGTTAGCAGCTGTCAGTCATGCAGCAGGTTTTTGGCACCGGGATGATGCGAGACTGATAATGTCCTATTTTCTTACTGTTTCTCACCTCACAGGGAGAGCGGGGACCACTGGGAGAGACTGGCTTCCCTGGACCTGAAGGGCCTCCTGGGGCCCCTGTAAGCAATCCTACACTACACCTGCCTATAATCTACAGAATATGCTACCCCTGTCTAAAATCAACTGCATACGCTCCACATACCTGTAATCTACACCCTCTACTGTATGTCCTATAACATTATTTCTCTTTAGTTTCTGTCCTTTGTTCTTAGTTTTATGATCTTCTAATAGATTGATCCAGTTTTGATCCAAGTTTGAATTGCAGAACAGATTTAATTAACTGATTAATGACAACTCGGTGGATTCAGATTGCCAACATAAACAGAGTTTGTGTTGTCAGAGTTTCTTCTTCCTCATTCCTTGATTTCTACTTAAGGATTTGATCTGTGGCCAGTAGTTTTATTTACAGCCTTGGTTGTTACTAATGAAGGATCCCAGTGTCAGGAATAAGAGAGGCTCAGGACCCAAATGCAGAGTTAAAATAAATTAATTATTAATACAGACAAAAAGGGCAAATATCAAACCAAAACTCCCACAAGGGGGAAAAACAAACATAAACAACCCCGTAGGGGAAAAGCAACAAAGGAAGTATTCCAGGCTGGGGAAGAAAGTAAACGGGGCACAGGACCGACTGGGCCAAACAGAAACAAGGTAGGGGAATAGGACCGACAAGAAATGTGACCAAAAACACATACAGGACCAACTAGATTACAAGACGAACTAGCACTGGACAGCACACACGAAGAGACTAAAATAGGGAGAGAAATCAAACGGGTTAACAGGGGACAGGTGAGGCAAATGAACTAATAATAAGCAAACAAGGAGGAGGGGTATGACGTAAGACAGAGAGACACATAGCGATATAGAAACAAAACAAAGTCACGTGCTCTCACAAGACAACAAAACACCCGAATGGCATGAGCGCACATCGCCAAGACAATAAGGCATTATACGCCCATGCCGCACCAGTGTTCACGAGAGACAGACAAACTATTGACGCAAGTGCATGCTGCCAAGATGACATAAGCGTGATGCACCCACGTCAATAACAGCATGGAGCATGAGTGTCTATATCCCGACACAGACCAAAACCGAACCAGACAGGAGGTCAATATTCAGACATCATGCTCCCGACATGAAACAAGATAGATTGAAGAGCGCACAGCAGGGAATACAACCGAAACCGTACACTCACACAAAGACAGACAACGAAACAGACATGGGACAATGATGCCACGGTCCTGTCAGATAAATCCCCAAGACTGACAGAGTGACAGGACCATGACACCCAGAGTGCTGATGTTAAAAAGTCCATCGAAAACAATGATCAGTGATATAACTTTGAACAACTGGATGCGTGCCATATACAGGTACTGCACATTTATAGTAATCTCACCATGGACCCTTTCCACATTTCCAGGTTTGGAGCACAGAAATTTCTAAAAGGGAGGTAGATGACAGACCAGAGCAAATGTTATTGTTGGATTCCCATTTGCTCCAATAGCAAAAGGAGAAGTCCACTACTATATTTCAACAACTTTTAAAAAAGAGGACAATGTAGTGTGAGATGGGTTACGGCATTTGGAAGTGAGATAGATGCCAAATTTGTCCTTCCCTCAGTATGTGTATTTAAAAACCTCATCACAGCATTTTTGATTTGGTTTTGTTTTGTTTTGATTTAATGCCAGGGTAATGTAACACAAAGAACATTGATGTGAATGTATGTTAAATAACATGAAAATTTAAAAGCAAACGTTTCTCAGATTTACCCTGCTAAATTAAGGCAAAAGTGTGTCATCCCAGTGTGTGAAAGGGTCCATTCATCAGTGATCTATGTATCTACACTTTTTTTTCTGTAAACCACAGCGACTTTTGCATTTTCTGCTGTAATATTTCACTTCACAGCACAGAGCAATCTTCTGTATTCTTCTGGAAACTGTGCTGTTGAGCTGATTTGTGCTGTAGTAATGAGTGCAGTCACTGGGGTAAATGTTACATTGGGTGTCTTAGTGAAGGAGTACAGTGGCAGTACAGGTCTCATATAATTGCTTCGTTACTCTTACAGCAATATTGCCTTCAGCACCTTTGTTGAGTACAGAGAATTCCCCTGAGAATTCACTGTGAAACTTCCAGTTGGTGTTTTATAATTTAATTCTAGTTTATTTCACTCTGGTTGTGCACACTTAACCTTGTATAATAATGTGTACTAACCTATCTACAAATGTAGCCAATGAGACCTGATGACCAATGAGAGGTAAAGTCAATAAGGGACCCATTTAACTTATGTAATGTGACGATTTTCTGATAAAAATAGGATATTCATTGAGAAAACAAATGCAGGTGGAACTTGATTTGAACCATCAGGAAATTATTGGTTCATGAAAAGTGGTCTCTGTATTGCAAGTGGTCGTAGGGGAGGGGCTGAAAAATAAGTGTGCTTGGTGACATCAGCCAAGAAGGAAAGTCGTTTCGGAGGGAGCTAGTTATTACATTGTGATGGAATATTTATTTATCTTTGGAATAACCTGCACCCTGATGAATCGATTAAAAAAAAAAAAAAAACAGGAACATGTATTAAAGAAATAGTTTACTCAAAAATGAAAGTTTTGTCAAAATGTACTGTTATTTGTTTGATAAAAATTATTCAAGTTCTCACAGGTGCCATCTGAATGAACATTTCATATAGTTTGCACGAGATGTCAATATTTTCATTGATAATTACTTAAATTTCGGGTTGTTTCTCAACAAATCTCAACATATTATTGTATGTCTTCAGAAGACTTGGAATATGATGCAACAGACCTTTTTTTAGCTTTGAATTGAGGCATTTTATCTCATGACTTGGTTTCATTTGATTTTCTCCTTTCTGAAACTTATAAAAGACCATTACAAAAGTTGTTTTCTAATAGCAGTTTGAAACATTAGTGCTCATCGGGGCATCTAATTAAGTGCTGCTCTGGTTGCAAAGATTGATGGCAATGTTCTGTCTCCTCCACAGGGAAGGCCGGGGAAAGATGGAATTCCGGGCTATGAGGTAAGTGTGTTTATGCGTATGAGTGTCAGAGATTTGGGCTTTAGTTAAATGTGTCTAAAATAATATTGTCGATAAGTTGTGCTTTGCTTGTGCTTTGCTGGCAAGTTTGTGGAAAAAATAGTGGCTGACAAAGGCTTGTGTCTGTGCTGGTCTACATTTATCTTTGTCTCATTCGTTTTCTTTCTTTCCTAGACAAATAAAAGCCTAACACCAGTCATTAGTCTTGTAAAGTTTTCAATAATAAGACTGCTTACTCACTGCTAATGCTCTTCAGTGTGGATAAAATGATTGCTGCAGGCCATAAATTCATGAATAATGCATGTTATCACTAAATGTCCCCTACAAATAAGGTTTGTAGTTTCGAATGTCTCATCACGTCACAAAAAAGGTTTTGTTCTCTGAGGCCTTGTCACAACAAAAAGCAGATCTATGGCAAAACTGTGTGACAAATCATACCTCTGAACTTTACTGAAACAAGCAGACACATAAGAGCACCGCCAACAAACACACACATATATACGCCTCTGTCAAACACAGGAAATACAGCATAAGCCTACGTCTGCGGATCTTAAGAGATAGTTCACCCAAAAATGAAGATTCTGTCATCATTTACACAATCATCATGTCATGATTGTTTCAATCCTGATTGGCTTTCTTTCTTCTGATGTTAGGCAAAAAGTTTGCAGTCTCAGTCATCATTCACTTCCATTGTATAAAAAAAAACATACAATGAAAGTGAATGGTGACTGAACTGTACCTTTTAAAAAATGAAATGTGTATTTTTTCAACGTTAAAATGCTTTGTCCTTAGCTATAAGTAAGATATTCATAGGTGGTTTTTCTAAAAAGTGTCTGTTTTCAAAACTGTTCATTTGAGAATCCCAAACAGCCCGACAACCAACGTTGGCACAGCCAATGGCACGAGCTTGGGTTGGGGCTGTTTTTTAAGCTGACCAATGGAAGACTGGGCGTGTAATGGAATATTGTTTGAAAACAGTTATTGGTGGTGTTTGCAAAGCATCTGCTCATACTTACGTTTCTTAGCGTTCCGAATTTTTTGTATGGCGAACGAAAAAACAGATGATAGACTCCAACACAAAAAGGTCCAACACATATTTAGAAATCAAAATATCTTAGATACTTGGGGGTAGCTTAATGGGTCTGTAAGTAAACATTATAATGCCCTAGCAACCACACACAGTACCACAGCAACCCTCTCCAGCAATATGTCGGCACCAGAAAATCATAGAGAAAATGTACAGTACCTACAGTATCTAGGTGTTTTTGCAGTTCTGTTTGGTGAAGCTAGTGGCACAGAAATTACACTATACACCTTAAATGTGATGTACGAGAAAGAGAATGAGGTGGAATGACATGTCACAGTTCAAATGGGTGCACATCAACTGGAGGAAGTTCAAATGGTGGGAAACTACCTTATTTTCGCCTCACTCACATCACCATTCTCTCAAATGGCACGGTTGTGTTGTTTGCGGTGTGTTGGACCACTCGTTGAGATTTCTCCATTTTATTCTCACTTTTCCCCCCTCCTTCCTTCAGCGATGTCCGTCTTTCTCTTTTGGTGGTACAACAGTGCCATCTAGCAGGAAAGACATTTCTGGATCTTCCCTGTTCTGTACTTCTCCATCTCTGTTATAGCAGGGGCTGTGGGAAACACAATTCAGTGCACACGGTGATGACTTTAAGCTCTCCTCATCAGGAGTCTGGGAATAGAGAGGAGAGGGAAGGAGAGAGAGAGTGTTAGACATTGACGAGGGTGTGGATGAAAGCAGATGGGCGAGGATGCTTTCTCAAAGTGCCGCCCGCTTTGGAAACGCAGGCTAGATTGCATTTCTTTTTTGCTCGGCTGCTGTAATCCAGCAGGAGGATTTGATACAGAGATGTTCCCCGAGGAGCTTGTGGGATCCGTGATGCGAGAGCGGAGGAGAGTGAGAAAGGGAGGGGGGAGAAATGCCTGAGTGGTTTTGGAGCACAATGAGAGGTGTTGCTCTGCAGAACTCTCTCAAAGGAGATGGAGAGAGAGAGAGAGGAGAGAGAGAGAGAGAGAGAGAGAGAGAGAGAGAGAGAATTAACAGAATGAGAAGTTCAGAGGCTCTCGGCTTTGATGAGTTTAGGTAGAAATGGTCATTTAGAAATCCTCTAAGCTCTGCTTTCACTGATATTCTCTGCAGAATAACTAAAGAGAAAAGTTGGGCCATAAAAGCAGCAAAATAATTTCATTTCTCAAATACGATTTGGGAGTAGTCAATGAAAAACAGTGCGGTATAGCTGTGTGTGTGTGTCAGGTTTTGCCTTCATTGTGGATGACCATGGCCCCTACGAGGAATGTTTTTTGTTTTTTTTTTAAGTTGCTTTTACCCAACCAATCATGGTACAATCACTGTAATACATGGTCTTTTATGACTTTTTGCTTTTATAAAATGAGGGCAACAGCAGTATGATAAAAGGAACCCAATAGCTACATTTATTAATTATTATCATTAATCAGAATAAACAATTCTTCAGCCAAGTGATATAGTGCATTAGCAGGTTTGTAGGCCTTTTTTATTTTTTTATTTATTTTTTTATTTTTGCAGTTGCTAAGCTGCGTAGCAACTTAAACTAAAAAATGTCGGAAACACTTTACAATAAGGTTGAATTTGATAGCATTATTAAATGCATTAGGTATCCTGAACTAAAAATGTATTAATTTTGTTTAAAGTTAATTTATGGAAATACATTTTTTAATTGTTGGTTCATGTTAGTTCGTAATGCATTACCTAATGTTATATAATGTGTGCATTTTAATCCACTTTGGATAAAAGCATCTGCAAAATGCATAAATGTAAATGTGAAATATCATTAGCTCTATACAAAACCAGTGGAAGTTTATGGCAAGTCTCCACTATCATAGAAATACAAACATGTATGTGTGTTTGTGGTGAGACCCAGTGCTAGCCGAAATAAAAGAGAGGATTTGGAGTGTCAGTGGTGTGGATGAGGCTTTTAGCTCAAGGGTCAGTCTCATTCCTAACCTTTAATTATTTGTCTTGGCTCTTGCTGTGACACCTATACCTCTGTGCTTTTTCTTCATTTCTTCAATTTTCTCTGTCTGTTTTTACAGGGAGCCACAGGCAGACCTGGGGACAGAGGTTCCAAAGGAGAACGAGTAAGATTGTGATTTCATTTTGATGGAAAATCACTTATTTCAGTTCATTTATTCAAAAATACACAACTTCTGTGACAATGAAAATGTTTTCAATTTATGAATTAAGATTAATTTTGATAGTTTTGCTGAATAAAGTAAAAGATGTCAAGGTGATAAATGACCTGTGATTGTAATGAAGAAAATAAAAAGGCTGAAATTCTTGAACAAAAACGTTAAGTAGTTTAACATACTGATTGATTAAAAAATAAAATTAAAAAAGAATAAGAATTATTGAAAAAGTTTTATTAAGTATTATTCATCAAATTTTTTTTTAGATTAAATTAAAAAAATTAATCTAAAAATAATTAATCTTTGACTGTCCGTCAAATCAAAATTAGTGTGATATAACGAACATGCAGGAAGACATAAGTGAAAAGAAAACCATAAAAAATTATATTACACAGAGGACCCCTGTAGACCCTCATGATTGTGTGTCAAGGTCAAATACTCTTAAACTTTTTTGATATGGCAAGGTTATTTCAGAATATCAAATGCTATGTCCCCAGGAAAACGTTTGTTTGTTTGTTTGTTTTTTGGGGGGGGGATTTTTCTCCTCTTTTCTCCCCAGTTTGGCATGCCCAATTCCCTAAGTCCTCGTGGTGGCGTAGTGACTCGCCTCAATCTGGGTAGCGGAGGACGAATCTCAGTTGCCTCCATGCCTGAGACCATCAATCCGTGCATCTCATCACGTGGCTTGTTGAGCGTGTTACCGTGGAGACCTAGCGCATGTGGAGGCTTCACGCTATTCTCCATGGCATCCACACATAACTCACTACGCACCCCACCGAGAGCTAGAACCACATTATAGCGACCATGAGGAGGTTAACCCAACGTGACTCTACCCACCCTAGCAACCAGGCCAATTGGTTGCATAGGAAGCCTGACTGAAGTCACTCAGCACACCGTGGATTCGAACTTGCGACTCCAGGTGTGGTAGTCAGCATCTTTACTTGCTGAGCTACCCAGGCCCCCTGTCCCCAGGAAAACTGTCTCTCTGTCAGTCTGGGTTTTGGTCTGACAGGACCGTGGCATTATCCGCCCATGTCTGTCTTTGTGTGAGTGCGCGGTCTCTGTTTTATTCCCTGCCGTGCGCTCTTCTGTCTGTTGTGTTTCATGTCTGTAGTATGGTGTCTGGGTCCTGACTTCCTGTCTAGTTCAGTTCCGGTCTGTGTCAGGACCTAGACATTGATACTCCTTGTCTGTCTCTCGCGTCCGCGGGTGCGCGTTGCGCTCGCTTTGTGCCGTGCGCCCGGGTTGAGAGCTGTCTTCATGTTCGTGCTGAGGTTTGGTCACTTCGGTAAGGTGTCGGGTGTGTGTGTGGCCAAACTCTCACACAAGTGTCTTCTTGTGAGAACACGCGGCTCTGTTATTGTTTCTATATCGCCACGTGCTTCTCTGTCTTACGTCACACCCCGCCTCCTTGTTTGCTCATTTTTGATTTATTAGTCTCACCTGCCCTGAATTAACCCACTTGATTTCTCTCCCTATTTTAGTCTCCTCATGTTTGCTGTCCAGTGCCAGTTCGTCTTGTTATCTTGTGTTCTAGTCAGTTCTGTGTATGTTCTTCTGCGTTCCAGTCATCCCGTTCACCTTCCTGGTTCCAGTGTGGTCCGGTTGGTCCCCGTTTTTCCTCTGCCAGATTCCTGGATTACTTTTGTATCCTGGGTTATGTTTTCCGCCTCGTGGGAGTTTGATTTAATAAAGTATTTTTATTTTATCACATAATAATGTGTTTGGGTCCTCATCACCCCAAAACTCCTGACATCATGATTCAAAAATCCATAATATTTGTTTTAACTTTTTACCTTGAAAAATATGTTTTCAAACCAGTGTACGCTCACATGTGTTCAAGGTGTAAGGAAATTATTTTATTGCTTGATCATTTCACCACTTGACATTTTTCGAATCAATAAATAAAAGCTGGTTAGAAATGGTATTAATCTTTTAAAAGAAAAACATATTAAACCAGCATGAATAGAAAGATTACAAAGACCTTGGCACATGCCTTTCATGATTTTTCTTTTCATCATCTTGGAAATGCTTATTTGTCATTGAACCATAGACATTTGCCAGAAATGATGATCAACATCAAGTCCGTAATGCTCCTCATTTTAACAAACAAAAGTCACATTCCACAATATTTTATATTTACTGTATGTACAAGGAAAAAATGTCACAGCTTGTTGTTTCTCATTTGTAATTAATGTAAATGTAAATACACTGGTTCCATTGTAATGGCTACATGTTTTGCTTAATAATCACATCACACCCCTCATTTAACACTTCTCCTCCAGTGTCAACAATCAAAATAAAACATACTTTAAATATTCACATTTATTACTCTGTTAAGGACCACAAATCATCGTGTTGCAGATTCAAGCAGTAGTTTTGATTATTCCCATGGTGAATTGTGTGTAATATAGCCAAGGGCTGTTATCATTTATGGTGGAGGAGGCAGCTCTTAATAGCTAGCTTGTATACCTTGTGTTGTGATATTATTTATATTCTGCTTTTGCCTCTGTAGGGAGATCCGGGGATAACAGGAGAAAGAGGAGTCCAGGGAGAGAGAGGGAGACCTGGAGATAAAGGGCCTGTTGGTCCACAGGGGCTGCCTGGAGAGAAAGGAGAACCAGGACCACCTGGGTCTTTAACGTCACCGGGGACAGTGAATCTGTTGGTATGAACAACTGTTATGAAAGTTACAGAGTAGTATCTACTAACTCAGTTTTGAAAGACTTCTTAGTAAATGCTAACACTTAGGTAAAGGTTGATCATCTGATACAGTATATTAAAATCAAATAAGATTTGAAGGTAGCCAACTTCCTTTAGGCCCTGTTTACAACTGGAATTATCAGCCGTCTTGAGTGATTAGATCACAAGTGGTCATCTTAGATAGATTGCTTTTTACACATACAGGTGCATCTCAATAAATTAGAATGTCGTGGAAAAGTTCATTTATTTCAGTAATTCAACTCAAATTGTGAAACTCATGTATTAAATAAATTCAATGCACACAGACTGAAGTAGTTTAAGTCTTTGGTTCTTTTAATTGTGATGATTTTGGCTCACATTTAACAAAAACCCACCAATTCACTATCTCAAAAAATTAGAATACATCATAAGACCAATAAAAAAAACATTTTTAGTGAATTGTTGGCCTTCTGGAAAGTATGTTCATTTACTGTATAAGTACTCAATACTTGGTAGGGGCTCCTTTTGCTTTAATTACTGCCTCAATTCGGCGTGGCATGGAGGTGATCAGTTTGGGGCACTGCGGAGGTGGTATGGAAGCCCAGGTTTCTTTGACAGTGGCCTTCAGCTCATCTGCATTTTTTGGTCTCCTGTTTCTCATTTTCCTCTTGACAATACCCCATAGATTCTCTATGGGGTTCAGGTCTGGTGAGTTTGCTGGCCAGTCAAGCACACCAACACCATGGTCATTTAACCAACTTTTGGTGCTTTTGGCAGTGTGGGCAAGTGCCAAATCCTGCTGGAAAATGAAATCAGCATCTTTAAAAAGCTGGTCAGCAGAAGGAAGCATGAAGTGCTCCAAAATTTCTTGGTAAACGGGTGCAGTGACTTTGGTTTCAAAAAACACAATGGACCAACACCAGCAGATGACATTGCACCCCAAATCATCACAGACTGTGGAAACTTAACACTGGACTTCAAGCAACTTGGGCTATGAGCTTCTCCACCCTTCCTCCAGACTCTAGGACCTTGGTTTCCAAATGAAATACAAAACTTGCTCTCATCTGAAAAGAGGACTTTGGAACACTGGGCAACAGTCCAGTTCTTCTTCTCCATAGCCCAGGTAAGACACCTATGATGTTGTCTGTGGTTCAGGAGTGGCTTAACAAGAGGAATACGACAACTGTAGCCAAATTCCTTGACATGTCTGTGTGTGGTGGCTGTTGATGCCTTGACCCCAGCCTCAGTCCATTCCTTGTGAAGTTCACCCAAATTCTTGAATCGATTTTGCTTGACAATCCTCATAAGGCTGCGGTTCTCTCGGTTGGTTGTGCATCTTTTTCTTCCACACTTTTTCCTTCCACTCAACTTTCTGTTAACATGCTTGGATACAGCACTCTGTGAACAGCCAGCTTCTTTGGCAATGAATGTTTGTGGCTTACTCTCCTTGTGGAGGGTGTCAATGATTGTCTTCTGGTCAACTGTCAGATCAGCAGTCAGCACCATGAATGTGTAGCCTAGTGAACCAAACTGAGAGACCATTTTGAAGGCTCAGGAAACCTTTGCAGGTGTTTTGAGTTGATTAGCTGATTGGCATGTCACCATATTCTAATTTTTTGAGATAGTGAATTGGTGGGTTTTTGTTAAATGTGAGCCATAATCATCAAAATTAAAAGAACAAAAGACTTAAACTACTTCAGTCTGTGTGCATTGAATTTATCTAATACACGAGTTTCACAATTTGAGTTGAATTACTGAAATAAATGAACTTTTCCACGACATTCTAATTTATTGAGATGCACCTGTATTAACATGCATCTTAAATGTGTCTCGAGGGGAGGGTCTCTAATTTTATGGTTACATACAGAACTTTAACATCAGTGCGTCACTGTATGTTGACATTGTTCAATTCATTCACGAACAACATGTAAAGCAAGGGACTATGAGTTGGGTAGCTTATATATATTCAGTCTTTAAAGAAGTAAAAGCAGACAAATCAGTGCATGGAAGTGAAAGACAATGATTTGTTTGCTTAAAAGATGCACTTACAACTGAAACACTTAGTTGGTGGCCATCTTTGCAGAGAAAAAAGAGAAAATCTGTTGGTTTGGGAGAGTGATTTGAGTTAAGAATGAACTTTAAAAGAGCAGAGAAAGAGAAAGAAAGTGTTTAGTAGTTTATTTTTTTAAAGGAAATTGTGAGAAGAAACGAATTTAAGCAACTCCATCTGGCTCCCATTGGATTAATGTTGATCTTGAGTGAACGGCGGGCCAGCAGATTCACTTGATATCAGGGAACATTATCACCCCGTGGAAATCAGCTTTGCATCCGGATTGTAACATGATTTCACGGATAATGATAAACATGCTCTTTTGGATCAGAAGTAAAACTACCCATATAGTAGTGAGTTTTTTATTTTGTTCCATTGGACTTAAAATGAGCTCTTTTTCCAAAAGAGCTCATTTTAACGTTCAAAAAAAGGGCCTCACTGTAACCCAGATGTTTGCTTATTTTTTTTTTTTTTAAGAAAAGGATGGGCAAGTCAAAATACATTTTTGTGGTAATCAATATTATGCCACAAATGCTGTCGATTGAGCTTAACTTGTATTGAACCTGGAACATTCCTTTAAGTGCACATTATCTGTGGGAACACCTGCAGTAAAAAGGCCATTCAGGACTGGTAACATCTGTACGTAATGTAAACCACTGTCTACACAAAGTCCTCTTTCTCAAATTACTGTAGAAGTGAAACTGTAAATACTACTGTGCCCATTTAACCAATGATTTTATTTGCTAGAAACATATCAGATACTTTCGATGTACACCACAGTACACGCTACACATGTTAGGGGAGTTGACGGTCCTTTCCTGATGGGATGCTTAAGGAACCATTCGTGTTAACACTACAAATGTGATCTCCTTAAGTGGTTGAAGATCACCTGACTATGTGTTGGACCACGTATAACTAGGTGTAAATGGTGTAAACAACAGGGCCTTATACTGTGTATGCCAGTGATTCTAAAACCAAAGCTGAACATACATATTTCAGCCAGTTGACTTACATAGTAGCTTACAGCGACTGCAGACTTCTGTGCAGGCAGAGCACATCTGTAACCTCAATAAAGATCCATTTGCTGACTAGCTCCCAATCTGCACCAACCTCCTGGCCCCTTGCCCAGATCCATAACTGCTGGGTCAGACCACCCTTTTCATAAGGCAACTGGCATTGATTGCCTTGTTGTGCATAACACACATGCATGAACACTCCAGAATAAATAATCAGTAGCTCTGCATCACAATAATTACATGAGTTCCCGAACACATCAGCCTCTGGAAAGCATGGTCTGAAGCTCTGGGCCGCGGCAAGACACCCGCTGCGTTGCCTCTGTCCAACGCCTCTCACTCCCAATCAAACACACTCACAACCATGTCACTCAAGAGGGGGCCATTAGGAGTGCATTGTGTGTTTGTTTGTGTGTAGAGGGGGTGGGAGGAAATAGTATCACCATGACCCCATGTAATACTCCTACATAAACCACACACACACACACACACACACACACATGAAATCACAAATGAATACTCTTTTATGGGTAATGCTATGTTTTTCATGTGAATATGAGTGTTTTAGGAGATAATTTGGCTTTACTGTTATATTTTTTAGGATTGTGTGGGTGTGTGCTGCTTCAACAGGCTGTGATGTTGTGGTTGTCACATACACTTATACACACAGACACTATACAGAAAGAAATTGTACAGCCCAGCTTGTTTGAAAAGCTTCTTCTCCAGTCATGCAAGCTTTTGGGGCCGTTCACATGGAACATATGTTTGTTTCTGTCTGTGCTGTTTTATAATTGTTCATATATGTAGAGGAACAATGCACATGACCACCAAAATTTTAAGAAATGACACCTGTATTCTGTTGCATTCATTGCACTGCGTCTAGGTTTTTTAAACACAAGAACACATTCGTCTCAACAACCCTATAGGGTGCTTTCACATTACTCGGATCAAAGATGCCCAGCACATCTATAGAGCAAAGCATAATGTTGCGTAGGTAGAGGCTGTTCACACAATATGCATTCTTGTGTTGAAAACAGCTAGACGGAGCTCAATGGAATGGAGCAAATCGCTGTTTTTAACAGTGGTGCTTAGGGTGCTTAGAAAGCTGAATTATTTTAAAACATAGCGCTCATGGTGCGAGATGCTGAAAGAACAAGAGACGTGGTGCAGTGGGCAAAGACATCCGTCTGACGCATGTGTACATAGTCTAATGTGATTAAAAAACAGCACAGATGGAATGCAGGAACACTTCCTGTTCAAGCTACCCCTTAGAGTTCACCCTGAGGCACAGCATCGCAGAGGCCTCTGAGCTCTTGACAGAGCGGCCTTGAACTGTGAAAGGTTTATTTTTTTGGAGATGGTCTTCAAAATTCAGGCCTCCTGTGCAGAGCAGTGATCGTGAACGGCACGATGTTTTCAGGAGAGATGGTGATTATGCAATAACGTATCATCCATCCCTTTATCTCGAAGAACTCCAGCGTTTCTCACCATGAATAAAACATGAAGCACTGTTATTTTGTTGCGGCACTTTTTTAATCTGCAAATCATGTTGTGCTGATGTTTATTTTCTCTCTTTTCTGCCTTTGTTCTTTTTCTGCAGAGTGATACAGCTGCCTTGGAGGAAATTAAAACATTTATTCGAAATGAAGTATTGCGTGTGTTTGAAGGTACATCTGCCGCCACTGAGGCGTCTTTTTTGTGGTCTCCACCGGTAGCTTTGTGTTTTTAGCTTTCAGCTCTGTGTGTATGTGTGTGAAAGCCACTTTATAAGACATTTTAAAGACATTTGTCAACACTAACAGTGTTGTAAAAGCAGTCTATACCTGAGGGCTCAAAAGGACAAGAACAGTGTCTTTCAAGTGCTGTGGCTTGTGAGGGATTACCACAGAAAATCATTTCGATTCATCCTTCTGTTTGTTAAAACCAACATGTGTGTTGTAGTGCACTTACTGTATAATGGAAGTACATGGGGAAAGACTTAACACAAGGATAAACAGTTTTTAAAGTGTAGCCACAAGACTTAAACAATATACAACATGAAACTACACTGTGAAAATGAAACCTTTTTACCTTGAGGTTCTATTTCTTCCTGATCTTACCATTTACTTTTAACGCAATGTAGTCAGGTTGACGTAGAATAGTTCACCCAAAAATGGAAATTTTCTCATAATTTACTCACCTTCATGCCATCCCAGATGTGTATGACTTTATTTCTTCTGCAGAACACAAATGAAGATTTTTAGAAGAATATATCAGCTATGTAGGTCCATGTAATGCAAGTGAATGGTGGCCAGAACTTTGAGGGTCCAAATACCACATAAAGGCATCATAAGTGCTCTGGGCATGCGTCAAGCACTAGGAAGTGTAATCGAGCTTGAAATCATGATCGTACCTAGAGACTGCAATGGCAAGATGTACAGTCAAAAAGGAGATACATTTTGGTCGGTTCTCACCCAAAATCGATTGGATCGCTTCAGAAGACATTGATTAATCCACTGGAGTCCTATGGATTACTTTTATGATGCCTTTATGTGATATTGAACCCTCAGATTTCTGGCCACATTTCACTTGCATTGTGAGGACCTACAGAGCTGAAATATTCTTCTAAAAATCTTCATTTGTGTTCTGCGGAGGAAATAAAAATTCAGACGCATCTGAGATGGAATGAGTGTGAGTAAATGATTAGAGAATTTTCATTTTGGGCGAACTATCCCTTTAAATAATTTTTTTGACTTGAATAAAACTAGTTAATTTAGATGTTACCAAATGGAGAATTTTTTTAGGTTACATGAGGAAATGTTTTTAAAGTGTTTGATAAAAATAATAATAATAATTAACCTGTCTGTGCAAAGTTAAATTCAATCGTTCACCTCCTGTCATGACCATGTAAAGCCAGTTATCCCAGTAACTTTTGCATGATATGTGAAAGGATACCAGAAAGGGACTAAAAGTAGTCCCACTGCCAAAAAAGTGAGACAAAGAACAAAGATATTACAGCTAAAAAATACCAATTTTGTAACTTGGTATTAATAGTGCTTTAAAAAAAAAACAACAACAAAAAAACAAGCTGCACATTTCTGCTTTTAAACCCTGTGGACTACCTTGCCCCATAGACCATCCTTCTAAGTGCATTGCTATTGACAGTTTTCGTGACCAACATTGATTGCCGTTGGATTGTTTTTTTTGTTTTTTTTTCATTTGGTGCAGTCTCCATAAATCCCCATATTGCCAGCAGCATATCACCCTGCAGCTCTCGCCTAGTTACCCGCTGAAGTAAGCAGGGTTGAGCCTGGCTAGTACCTGGATGGGAGACCTCCTGGGTAAAAATATGGTTGCTACTTGAAGAGGTATTAGGAAGGCCAGCAGGGGGTGCTCACCCTGCAGTCTGTGTCGGTCCTACCGCTCCAGTATAGTGACGGGAACGCTTTTCTGTGAAAACGCACGTCTTTCAGATGAGACGTTAAACCAAGGTCCTGACTCTCTGTGGTCATTAAAAATCCCATAAAACTTCTCGTAAAGAGTAGGGGTGTAACCCCGGTGTCCTGGCCAGATTTGCCCATTGGCCCTTATCCATTATGGCTTCCTAATAATTCTCTATACATAAGAATTGGCTACATCACTGTACTCTCCTCTCCAGGAGATTGAGGAGATTCCCCCAATGATATGTAAAGTGCTTTGAGCACTTGGAAAGTGCTACATAAATGTATGGAATTATAAGAAGCAATGTTAAAACTACAGAAACGAGCGATCTAGATGGAGAACAACAACCATTTTAAGTGATAGTTGGAGTAAATTAGCTCAGGCTCAGTTTGTGCAGTTGTTGGCTGTCAAGTCTCAAAGTAGTTAATGATGTCAACATAACTATCTGCGGGCCATCAAGTCATCTTCCCAATTAGGTGAGGCACTGTCAAAACAGTCATTGAATCTCTCTAAAGTATTGGCACTATGGAGCTTCATGTTATTTAATTTGGCCATTTTGTACAAATGTAATACCCTAAACATCACATTATCCGCTAAAAAAAAATGCAAGTGAAAACACTGTAGACTGGAAAATGAAAACAGTCTTCCGTGATGAATCGTGGAACATTTCCGCATTCAGGAAAAAAGTGGATAAATGTGTTTGGTTTTTTTTAAACTGAGGGACGAGTCTAAATATTTTCTGTGGTAACTGACATCGTCTGTGATCGTAACTTGTTATGAACTGGAACTTTCTTTTAATGCATGTAATCATGCCCATTTAGGACCCAAACATATTATTATGACAATATTATAATATTGTATTTATGACATAGTGGTAATACCTATTGTATTCAGTGCTATATTGATCCGGAATTATGTTTTTTTGTTTTGTTTTTTTCCAGAGAGGTTTTCAGAGAGTTACACTTTGATGCAGAAAACGCCAGCAGCTATATTAGCAGCACAGGGTCGACAAGGCCCTCCGGGGCCACCAGGCAATGTTGGCTCCCCAGGACCCCCTGGAGTGCCAGGTCCTCCTGGCACCCAAGGTAGGAGCCAAAACAAGACAGACTAAAAATGTATGGACCTCTTTACTATGCTCCTACGGTGCTCCTACAGTGGTCTCAGCTAAAACAAAAGCTTGTGCAAGACATGTGTTCCCAGTATTAAGCTATGTTTATGCATCACAAGAATTCCAGTTTTTTCAGAAAAAGTAAAGTATTTTTATGATTATGTATATTTATTTGGATTTGCTGCATCAGCTGCTCCTCAGATTGTTTCTCACTGTTGCACTGAACTGAGCAGGTTGAGATCCCATTGCTTTTTTTGGGAAATTCAAGCTTTGAACCCCAAATTTCACCAGAATGCCATTGTGATGTAATGAGTTCAAATAGTGTTGGTAGAGATCTCAGTCTCTAGAGATTGATCCAATCGAATGTTGCAAGAGAATTGAGCAAGAAGGTAAGGTCTTTCCATCAAGTGCCTTACTACAATGGCCATTTATTGGAATTTGGATGGGAGGAATTCACAGGATTCTTTCTAGTTATGTAAGAGGAGTAAGAAGGCAGATATAGCTGCATGACAAAGTGGCATATGGTGCCGAGAGCCAGGTGGGACATATGAAGACGGATCGAGAACTGACCCACACAAGCAGAATGTAATATCACCCTGGACAGACTTGTTAGAGCAAGACAGAAAAATAGAAGTGAGCAGATGGGGGAAAAGCCTTGCAATATATCATTTCTGAATTAAGTTCTCCTAAAAACAAATGAGAGTGAGAAAATGAGGAGATCTGCATTGTGCATCGAAGGCTGGCAAGTGTCTACTCCAGCCTTTCTTGTCAATAATGATTTGCAAGTTTTGAGTTCCTGAGGACCTTAAACTGTTGTTGGAATATACAGTAATGCTTTTCATAATACAAGACTATTTAGTGTACATTTGTACATTAATAATGTGTGCTTTCTTTGAAATCTAACACATATTTTGGGCTGTGCATATACGGATCTCCACTTGTGAAAAAATATGGTTGATACCCAGATTTTGTTGATTGTACCTAGCAATTACATCCAAAGGTATGAAAGCTTTGAAATGCCACTCTGTATCCAGAGTTGGGGAAGCTTTCTGAATTGTTTGGCAAGCTACTCATAGTTTTTAAGTAGTTAAACTGCATATATATATATATATATATGCAGTTTATATATATATATATATATATATAGTATATTAATAACTGTCCTTTGATATAGTTCGTCTTAAGTACAGTAGCTTGTTAATGGAGAAGACAGCTACTGTCCTTGTTAAGGACAGTCACACTACTGAAAAATTATGCAACTTTCATTTAGTTACTCACCAACACTGTTTACTGTATGTCACTGGACTGTGCATTGTGTGTTGTGTGGCACTTTTTGTGGATTGGCTTGGAGATTGCTGGGGAGGTATATTTCTCAGCTGACACAAATCCAATGTCAGGTATCTGTAGAAAATGAAAAGGAAGAAGGAACTCTAGTCTCCTGGTAAATCAGAAATTCAGCAGTTTTACCTAATCAAATGTTGGCTTATGCCTCTATGTGGATAGAAGGAAGTTTGTGGATAATATTTCCTCATTATGTCCTCGTCACCCTTCGCTGGAGTCTGTCCTCCTTTGGAATCCTCAGTTTGGTCTCCATTTTTCCGTGTTACATGCTAAAATTAATACTTTATGAAGAAAAATATATCTGCCATTTTTGTACACATCTGAGTCACATTAATTCTTCTCGGGGTCAGTTTTTTTGCGAGTTAAAAGAAATGCGAATCAGCAATGTTAACAATCATGTTGGTGTGTTTTTTTTTTCTTGTGACCCGAAAGAGAAAGGTATGCTCGAGAATGTTCACAACACTTCCACTCTAAATGCTGGAGTTTAATTTAAATAGCTTTTTCTCTTTTTTTATGTCAAATAATCTTCATGTGCCTTATCTCTTGGATGCCATTTAGTTTTACTTATTTAATTATTTATTTATTTATTTGTATTTCACATTCTGTATGTTCTTAAGGTGGTTAAGTGATTTACTTTATTATGTTTTTTTTTTTTCATACTTTCTTAAAATGACTTGTGTACATGAACCATATATACTGAACATGGTTTATGCAATTTAAGAGTCATTCTGCATAATAATATCTAAAACTGCTTATGCAACTGTTTTATAAAGCTCAAGTGTAATCTGTCATGCTTTTGTATAACACAATTTATTGGGGTAACATTTTATTTTTTAATCCCTTTGTAACATGATTTTTCATTGAAAGTTGTGTCCTCAGGAGACAAAATCCTCTAACATGGTTTTATTAAAATGTATCTAATTCATTATTAAACTGTAACTAATTCTTTATTTATTTTTCCTATGCTGTCCCTGCATGCCAAGAAGATACCAGATTATACTTATGATTACTGAGCTTTTATTATTTTATTATAAAAAATAATTTAATTTCACGAAGAGTAATGTTCCAGAGCCTCAATGGGACATTTTTAAATAATTAAATTGACTTTTGGTGGATTCGAGCAAATCTGTAAATCATGTGGACATGTGAAGCCATTTGAAGATAAATTATATGTAAATATGTGTGTATATATTTATCTGTGCTCGTATTTCTTTCTCCACAAGGTTGAGTTTTTTTCCTAGTATGAAAAAAATATTTTAAATGTAAAATCTTAGGAAGAGGAACATTAGATGTATTTATGTTGCTGTAGGATGCACTTCGCAAATATTGTATTGCAGCGCCCCCTGTCGCAGTTCTTTTGAACTGTACAGTAAGAACAACCCCTCTAGCAAGGGGTCGTAATGCAGTGAACGTGAGCAGCCACAGGAAGCCATGAAATGAACCCGCAGGTAGAGTGCTGTTCTTCCATGGAATGCCGTTGCATTGAATGAATGCGTCTGAAGGTGTTGGATACCGTACATGTTAGTTATTGTGTAGTTAAGTTAGTGTGTGCTTGTGTGAGTTGCTCATGTTAAATTAGCACTTTGATTAGAGCCATTTTTACAGCGACGTTTTGCATTATCTTGCCTCTCTAGTCAAAATCTGGGGTATTTTCTCTTTTAATGTACTGTATACACGGTTTCTCTTTCAGGCCAGAAGTGGTCTGCCTTAAAGAAAATACTGCTTTAAAAATAATAATAATAATAATAATAATAATAATAATAAACAGCCTAAGATGGTTTGCTGGTCTTATATTATCTCCCAGTCTGGCCAGACTGGTCTGTTTGCTGGTTTTAGAGGGATTTCCGGCACTTGTCATTTGGTCAGGCTGGGAGACCAACTTAAACCAGCAAAGACCAGCAAACTGGTTTAGGCTGATTTTTTTCTTTTTTCTTCTACTGGGAACATGTTACTAATGCTTGTATATTTTGTCTAAAGGCAGTGTTCAGCATGCCATTGGGAAAATGATCTTGTGAAGTGGTCTTACTGAGTGTGTGATAACCATACTAAAAGATCAGCATCAGCTGAGTTTTTGTTTGTTAGTGTGCCTGCCTGCAATTTGTGACATGTGATCCAGCTCTGTCAGAATCTGTGGTGCTTCTTAAACACTAACTTTTTAATGTTTCTGATCGATGGATTTGTCATTACTTTTGAAGGGCTCTGAAAACACTCTAAATTAAGAATGATCTGAGACCAGTTTTTGGACTTTTTTTGAAGGCTACGCTTTCTGGAAAAGCAGCATCTAAATTTCTAGACCTGAATCATTTGGTTAAATAGATCACAGTCAACTGTTATGACAGAATATCTGTCACCCCACCCCACTCCACTTCTCTCTACACATACTGCCCCCTGCTTTGGATGAGAATATACAACAAATATGACATTTGGTGTTTTTTATTTTCCCCTTGCAGGGTATCGAGGGCAGAAAGGGGAACGGGGTCAAATGGGACTGGGCATACCAGGAGCACTAGGCCCCACTGGCCCACCAGGTACAAAACTCTCCAGCACTGAGAAGGCACTTAAAGGAGTATTCCAGGTTAAAAACAACTTAAAGAAACAGTTCACCCAAAAATTCTCTCATCATTTACTCATATTCATGCCATCCCAGATGTGTATGAACTTCTTTCTTCTGCAGAACACAAATGAAGATTTTTAGAAGAATATCTCAGCTCTGTAGATCCTCACAATACAAGTGTATGGTGATCAGAATTTTAAATCTCCAAAAAGCACATAAAGACAGCATAAAAGTAAACCATACGATTCCAGTGGTTAAATCTTTATCTTCAGAAGCGATATGATGGGTGTGTGTGAGAAAAAGATCGATATTTAAGTCCTTTTTTTACTATAAATTCTCCTCCTTTACCCAGTAAGTGGCGATTTGCATTCTTCGTGCATATCGCCACCTACTGGGTAAGGGAGGAGAATTTATAGTAAAAAACAAAAGAAGAATTTGGAATTGAAAGTGGAGATTTAAAGTAAAAAGGACTTAAATATTGATCTGTTTCTCACCCACACCAACGTATCGCTTCTGAAGACATGGATTTAACCTCTGGAGTCGTATGGATTACTTTTATGCTGCCTTTATGTGCTTTTTGGACCTTAACATTTCTGGCCACCATTCACTTGCTTGTGAGGACCTACAGAGCTGAGATATTTCTCAAAAATCTTCATTTGTGTTCTGCAGAAGAAAGAAAGTCATAGACATCTTGGATAGCATCAGGGTGAGTAAATGATGAGAGAATTTTCATTTTTGGGTGAACTATATGTTCTTTTAGACCGCATCTGTGCCATGCTTTGGATTACCACACTAAATAATTTTGACTCATCCCTCAGTTTGATAAAACAAACAAAATGTGTGTATAGTATTGCCATTATATTGGAAGTCTTTGGTGATCTCACCGCATTAGAAAAATACATGACTCTGTTTTAAAATTGTAGCCATAACAATTAACTATAATACAGTAAGTTTTAGCATGAGACTAATGTGAGTTACTTGCTAACTTTGTCTGTTTAAATTTGTATCCAATCCTTCAACTCCTGTCATGACCATTCAAACCCACTAAACCCTGTGGCTCTCACATGATATGCACAAGAATACCAAAAAGGGACATTATGTGTTTTTTCCACAAAGTGCTGTTTACATGGAGCAAACTCCACCCACAGAAATTGCATTGATAATGCATAACCAGAAGTTCATCCACCTAGAAAAGTAGTCCCAATTCAAAAGGATTTAGACAACTTAATAGCTCAAATAATACAAATTGTACTGAATAACTGCTTTAACAAAAAATCAGAAATTCTGCTTTTAAACTCTCTGGAATATCTTGCCCCCATAGTCATTCATTGTAAACACATTACTATAATTAATGCATGTTTAATGTATACACTTTTTAGAAGCGTCTCTAAATAGTGATGCTTTGCTTATTGCTGTTTCTCATACAGGTAAGAAATTTTAACAAACCCCTAACCCTAAGGCTAGAAACATACTTTACGCAAGTACGCAAATGCATATGCGAGAACTTGGCCAATGCATTGCCATTGTGCATTCTTGCCTTACTGTAGCGGTAACAAACCTCAGTTTAAAAAAAATTCAGAAAATGCAATAATGTAGTTTGACTACCTTTACTTAATTTCTCTACAGGATTACCCGGAATAGGCATCCAAGGGCCCTCAGGTCCCCCAGGGCCTCAAGGTCCACAGGGCAGATGTAACCCCAGTGACTGCCTCCACCCTTACCCTCACGGCAGACGGGATGGGTAGGATCTCTGACACTTTCTGATTTAACCTGACAAGATCCTGGAAACTAATCAAAGTCACATACGCAAACTTTGGACTCTACTAAAATACTATTAAAAGCAAGTGTGGTCATCCTGATAGAAGAGATACATCCAGCTGTGATTTTTTTTTTATTTTTTAAACTTCATCCGTTATGTGTGTGGAAATTTTCAGTCCCTCCTGATATGCAAATTGCAAACATGACACAGTATGTTTATCTTCTGCAATGCAGGCGGCAATACAGCTAAAATTTGTGACGTCATTCAGGTATGTCTTTTATCTCTGTTACTCATATTTGTGACCAAATGCATTCTGCATTTACTCATTTCCCATATGTTGCGTGGTTGACATATGAAAGTTAAAATCACATCGTTACATTAATCAGAATGGATAGTTTTATCTGGTGAGATGTAATCAAGACAAAATTATAATTTTATTTACTGTACACTTGCATATTTTTCTTAAGCTGACGTGAAGTTTATTTTTAATTGAATTGTGATGTCGTTGTGCAATCTAGAAGTAGAAAATGAAAATGTTAACAAATATTATGTAAATAACATTATGGACATTTCTTCAGATGCTAAATGTCAAACATTTAATTTTGACAAATGTTTAAAGAAGTGTTTAAAGTAGTAACTTTGCTCATGAAGGGAGTAAATTATTATTGTGTTTATCACCTCACATGCACTGTCAGTACATGTATATTGGATCGCTCATTGTAATTGACTGATCCATTCAGGTTTAAGGACATTTTTAGATAAAGTGGAAGCCCAGCTGCTTTCTGGGACCCTAGACACAGCATGTTATGTAATAAATTCTACATATATACAGTATTTGACAAGGAGGAGGGTGTGGCTGGGCTGGCGCTGAGTCAGCTAATCAGCGGGAGAGAGAGACGCACACGGCCGCTGTGTGTCTCTCTCCGTCTCTCTCTCTCTCCCGAACCCTCACGGCCCGGCCACGCCCTCCTCCTCGTCACACTGTATACTGTATATACAGCATGTACTGTATATATACATACATGTACAGTGGGATCCAAAAGTCACTAGTTCACTAATCCATTGTAAGTACATTTGTGACATTGACCTCTGTTCAATAGGTCAGATTTTCCACAAAAGATGCTCTTTGGAACATCGTCAAATCATGCTTTGATAGCAATAAGAAATTAAAAATTCTGAAAATAATGTCTATGCTGATGATTAATTTTTTTTTTATTTTTCATAATAATAATAATAATAATAAACCACTGAAAAAGGTCAAATAGAAGCATTTTCACTAGTGGTCTCAGACTTTTGGACCCCACTGTACATAAATGAATTGTAATGGTTTACCAAACACAGCAAGAAATGATACAAACAATAATTGATGATCTGGCTGTGTTGGTGTGGTGAAAGCTCAGTTTTAATTAAGCTTTAATTGTTTACAGGAAAATAAATGTTCTTCCTTTCTGACTGTTTAAACACCTTCATATTGGTGTTGTATGTATATTTTGTTGTTTTTCCAAAGAAGCATTGTGGAGTGCTGAAAAGCCTTTTATTTTGCATTTCAATATATTTATCTCTGATTGATTTAGCTTTGTATGGAAAACATCCTTCCATGTTACTTGAATATTTTTTAAATAATAATGCATATTTATCTATATCATAGTGACAGTTTAAAAGAAAAAAAAAAGGTAAACCATTTAACATTAAAGGTTGTATATTTTACTTTTCACAGGCAGTGTATCAGTGTCAGCAGCGTGTCTTAAGACCATACATCTTTGTAATTTATTTATTTGTGTACAATTTTACAGGGATTTTTTTTTTTTTTTTTTTTTGGTTTAATTTAAGTTTATTTATTTTTCAGTTAAAACACCCATTTTATGAATATTAAGATTCAGTGAGATTTACTGCAGGCTAATCTCACTCAGAAGGTGAATCTGAACCTTTTGTCTTCACCCATCTGCCTGTTATGGAAAGATTAAGGTTTCTTATGTGGGTGTATGAGATTTTTGTGGCATTCTCCTTTTGGTGCATGTTTGTGCTCATTTCTGTTTTTAATCTAAGATGTCTTTCCTGTAAAACCTTAGTCATAGTCATCACTTTTTTCAAAGTAAACTCTTAGGGGGCATTCAGACAGAACACATTCTTGCATTAAAAAAAGCTTGAAGCAGTGCAACGGGTAGAACAGGATGTAGGTATCTCGTGAAGTGTTTTTGAAAATTGAAGTTCTTTTTAACTTGAGACATGGAGTCTTTAACGGTTTAAAAATGCAGAAAAAATAGCGAGACATGGTGCAATGGTCAAAGACGTCCATCTAGCGCATGTTTACCTACAAAAACGATTAAAAATAGTGCAGACGGACGCATGAATATGTTCTGTGTGAACGTCCCATTTGATTTGGCCCGTTTTCTATTTTAACCTGGTTTTGTTTATTTTTATATGTCATGTACCAGATTACCTCTCCTCAGAGTTGAGTTGTTCAGCGTACAAGTTATTAGACAATTTTGTGAGAGATCAGCTAACTGCATTTCTACAGTATATAAGAGAATCCTTCCAAGTAAGCTCTTTAGACAAGATCTCAAATTTGGCATAGTTACATTTTCAGACTTTGTGTTGTCATTTACATTGTTTTTTCAGATGTTCGGTATTTAGAGATATGGGTTATAAAGAATTAAATGAAACTCCAAGTATATTCTTCTTAAGGGCTAAAACTGTGGACTAACTTGAAGGGTAGTCTTAAAACAAAAGACCACATCTACCTGATATGCATTGCACCAAAAACTAATGGAATATGTGCAAGATGATTCTAACTCTCTATCTTGGTTCGGTTCACAATAGATCAGTTTTGTCAGATACAGTAGCGTCTTTTTAATGTAATTTATTTTTTATTTTTTTTTATTTTTTTTTCTTTGGCTCGGTCTTGTAGTTGCATTTGGTATTTATAAGTACGTAATTGTACATTGTTTTAATAAATGTACTTAATTTGACGTGTTAAAGTTGTGTTGTGTGCCTAATATGCATCTCAGTATGCACCTTTATTTTTCCTCAATGACACATTTGTACAATGGTACATATTTTTGGATTCACATGCAATTGAATATAATAACTAGCGGATGTGAAATGTGGTTAAAACGAAGGTTGTCTGTAATAGGTTACTCATACCTCAACACTCATTGTGGGCCCTTACAAAAACAAAAACAAACAAAAAACAATAGAACATACAAGGGGCAAAAGGAACCTGGAATTCAGTTCATTTTTTATGAAAATCATATGTTATGGAGCAGTTAGAAGAATCTTCTCATTTAAAACTTACTGACACAAATACACTAATCAAGTAGCACATGATCCTTGTGCTTATAAAGTTATTACATTGTAATTTATCCATAATGCATATAAGAGCTATTGCAGTTACAGACTGTTTTATACTAAGAATGTACTAATGTGTTTGGTGTATATAAATGTAATGCTGCTGTTTGAGTTTGACATACTAATTTGTTAGTGTCATCATGTATATATTTGTTAATGCTGTCACTGTATAAACCCCCAAGTAGTTTGATCGGATCTGTGCCACTTTTTTATTTTTTATGTTTTTACTTTATTGCATGTTTCTCATAGAGGTGTAAGCGGAGCATAATGCCATGTTTAGTTATCTTTAATTTTTACAGTAAGGTATGTCCTATACAAGGATTCACAATGTTGTTGATACATATTATGCTTTTTATTTTCAGAATACTCTTGTCCTGTATTCTATTGAATTTTTTTGTCTTTTTATTGTTGTTTTTTTGTTTGTTTGTTTTTTACCCAGAGTGCATGACATATATGAGTGTATACATTGACCCCAAAAGTATTTGGATGCTTAAGCCGCACTGAAATATATATATGATACTTCATTAGATAACAAAATATCAAACCAAGTGGCATCTACAAATATATGATTGTAATCATTTTCTAAGAACTAACTTCACAAATGTGCAATAACTAGAGATAACCCTCTAGTCCCAACTGGTCATTTTTAGTGGAAATAAGAAGTCACAAAGGTGCCCTAACAGAGTAATCACAGATATAGTTCATTGCATTAACTAAACTCAAAGAAATCAAATAAATAAATATACATTTCAATTTTATAACAAAATTCCTTAAGTAATAGTAATCTTTAATAAAATAAAAATGTTTAAGTTTTATTAATTTAATTTAGTTGAACATTATGCAATTCAGATTTTTCTGAAATTGAACTGTGTAAATCTTTAAGCTAAAATATATTATTATTATTATTATTATTATTATTATTATTATTTTGAGTGTTTAGACATGCTCCACCTAACTTCTTTCTTTGAAAAATTTTGCTTGAAAAGGATGCTTGTGTGACCTTTCTTTAAAAAAAAATATGCCACTTGGTTTGATATTTTGTTATCCAATGCAATAACATTCATATATTTTCATGTGTCAATATGCTTTTTGTAGCCACTGTATTTTTATAAGCTGAAATTTCATTTTAATTAACATTTAATTTATTTATTTAGTAAACATATATTCACTTCTTTATGCATAACCATTTTCTAGTCTGTATTTAATACATTTTTTCGTTTTAATTGAAGTTAAAGTTTAATAACATTTTAAGATTTGTGTAATTCTTACAAGTTCTGTTTGTCTCGATTCTGTTAAAGAGCAATTCAATAGACTTCAGTTTGCCAGCATCTACACTGAAAGAGCAATCTGACACAGTTTTTGCCAAACATTAGTACTGGTGTGTAATGAGTTATTTCAATTGAAAAGTAAGTGTGGAAAAAGTGTAAAGCAGTTGAGCTGTTCAACAAGGCAATATTTCTTAAAAAAAAATTGTAAGAATTTTTAAGATCTATGTTTATTTTGAGTTCATACAAACACATTCAAATGTATTCAAACGTGTTTCACTTGGATCTCTGTACAAACTTCGATGTAATCTTCATTGAACACTTACCTGTGTGTTTAATAAATACAAATACCATGAAATTACATATCTGCATTTTCTCTAGTGTGTTTGTAACAAAAGAGTGGTGTATTGCTTTTCCCCGAATCCCCACACAATCCTGGCACAATATGAATTAGCTAACTGCAGGGGAAATACATTTCTTACAAAACCACAATCAAATCATTTACATACATGTACAGAACCTTTATATATATATATATATATATATATATATATATATATATATATATATATATATATATATATATATACCCTCTCTCCATTTTTCTGACAGTAGGTCCCTCACGCTCATTTACGAATAAACTGCAAAACAACATCAATATTTTTGGTAAGTTTATCTTTGGCACACAGTAATAGCTACCTAGAAATTAGAAAAGGCACCTGGTCTGATAGCCATCTAGATGTTCTTTGCCTTCATAGGGGAGATTTAAAAATATATATTTATGGAGTTTTTATTTATTTATATATATATACACAAGTAGAGCCTATAGGAAAATACTTTCAGAAACAAGCACACTGTGAATTTTACAAAAAACTGCAAAAACATTATGTGAAAAAATAATCCTACTTTTCACCGACAGATAGTCTCCAGAACAGGTCTTATGCTTGAAACAAACAATGCTGTTGCACGAGAAGTTGGAAAAGTGTTTTAGGCATTACAGATGTTGCTTATATAGAACAAGTTGGCACAAAACATTCTCAACCCATTATGGTGCGGTGGTACGACTGTAAATGTATAGGCAAAGGCAATGAGAATTGCTCCTCGCAGAGTCACTTAGGTCGCTTAACGCTGGCTTGCACACATAAATTGCCAAAAGTATAGCGAAGCAGCTTTTTGTAGCTATGCACAGAGGATTTGGAGCATACTCCCACCACATATTAGACAAGAAACTTCTGTTGATAATTTCAAGAAGCAGCTAAAAACTCATTTTTATGGCCTTGCTTTTAATTAATTCACCCTCTGATATTTTGTTGTTTTTGTTGGTTTTTAAATTTCACACTTGGCATTACTATCTCCAGATGTTTTTTATTACCTTTAATTCTCTTTTAATCTCTCTGTTTTTATCTGTCTTTTTGGTTTTAATACCCTTTTCTTGTAAAGCACTTTGAGCTGCATTTTATGTTATGAAAGATGCTATATAAATAAAGTTCATTATTATTATTACTTAGTCTCTTGGAATCCACATGATCCTGATGTCCCAACATTGCAGTTTTAGTTACCGCCTGGTCCCTTCATGCTAGAGTCTTTAAGAGACTGATGGGCGGCACCTGCACTGAGATTACAGGCTGATGGATCGCAGTAGCCAGGAGGGCCGGCTGGACCAGGAGAGCCAGGGACGCCAGGCTGTCCCGGGACACCAGGTGGACCCCGCTCCCCATCACGTCCATCATAACCGTATCCCGGTTTTCCTGGTTCACCTGCAAGACAAAAACAGGTCAGTCATTTTCACTCTCACTTAATTCCCATCAAAACCTCCAATTTGGAATTAAGTGTAAAAATGTCAAAAATATTTCCCTATTCAAAGCAAAAGTTTGGGCAGGCCATAGCATCCCTTTTTTTACCTTTTTTCTTTCTTTTTTTTTTTAAATAGCCAATAAGCTTTGGCTACATCACAGCCATGAACCATGGCTTGCAGCTTGCTAGTCTGTAGAAGCTGGTATTAGGGGGAGGGATGTACTCATTCTAGAGAGCATTTGATTAGACAAAAATCTGTGCAGTGCATAATGAGTCATCAATATTTTTGTTCCATTTTCACAGAAGAGTAAAGGGGCGGTCACACTAGGCTTTGAGCATGCAAATTTTCTTTTGGGCAATGCAACAGACCAGGATATGATGTCATATGGAAGGGCTTCTGGTGTAAGTAAATAATACATCATAAAAAAACAAATAATATTATATTACAATTTTTTAAATATATTGTCTACTCACTTTCCTTTAACAATAAAACACGAAGCTTTAAAATATGAATTCTTTGAATTAAGCCAAGAGGTCAGCATGTGACATACAATATTTAAATATATTGAGAATATATATACTGTATATACAGTATATATATTACACGGCTCTCTGGAATCCTCGATTCTGATTGGTCAATGGCGCCATCCAGTGGTCAGATATTGCTCTGTAACAAACGCACATCCGGGGATTTAGACATATTTAGACATATATATATATATATATATATATATATATATATATATATATATATATATATATACTGTATAAATATTAAGAAAGCTACAGTTAAGGGGATGATTTTCATCAAAAAACAACTTAAATTTAGGTGGAATGTAGGAATTGAGTCAAAACTGTTTTTGTGGTGCTTTTATAATTCATTCTTCCACTATCATTGTATGGAAAAGGGCACCAGGGAAATTATGCTATCTCTTTTTGTATTCCACAGAAGTAAGAAAGTTATATGGGATTACAACAACATGAGGGTGAGTAATTGATTACAGATTTTGTTTTTTGTTTTTTTTGTTTTTTTGGGGTGAACTGCTCCTTTAACATCTACTGCTATCTCAAGTAGAATTTCTATGATATATTTTTTTAAAGATCTCTAAGCCATTGATGATAACCCACAAACTACTTGAACTACTGAATTAAATGCCTGGAGAGATATTGTTGTTCTGGGTGACCCTGAAACTTATGACACCTTCAAACAGCATGCTGACACTCATCTGTCCGCTGAGAAAGCAACTGAATACAAAATCCTGTTTAAACAGACAGGTTAATTTAATTGACAGTAACTGTCAGTGACATACATAGTAAGAAAACAGAAGGCTTCATATACTTCCAATTCATCGGACGACTGACACCTTCATTTATTACCAATTTAATGTTGTTTTCAAAAGTAAATTGCCAGAATGGAGCTGAATATAACTCCAGCATCATTTTCAAAATAAATTGAGTTGTTTCAGATTGAATTGGTTTACAGACAACATTCATTAACAGCCCTTTCATTTATGCATTCGGACAACAAGGCTGAATTGTGGAAAAAAGTGCGGTCATGAAGTAAAGAACAGTGATTTTCATTAACAAGACAAAGCAAAACATGACACACAGTCAGAACTGACCTGGTAAGCCAGGAGGTCCTGGCATGCCTTTGGGTCCTCGAACTGTAGGTCCCCTATCCCCTCTGTCTCCCATCTCACCTGTAATGAGTACACACACAAAAAATGCAATACTAGAAAAACTGTCATGACAGTACCTTTACATACACTACTCTATTAATTTATTATCTTACCTCATGGGTTTTAAATGACAACCTCTGAGTCGATTTTAAAGGGTACAGTGAGTTATAAGTCTATGTATATCTACATGTACAGTATATGCAGTATATGTATATATTATACAGTATATATACACACACACTGTCAGTCTTTAAAGGAATATTCTGGGTTCAATACAAGTTTAGCTCAGTCGAAAGCATTTGTGGCAAAATGCTGATTACTACAAAATTTCATTTGGACTCGTCTCTCCTTTTCGTTAAAAAAAAGCAAAAATCAAGGTTACTGTAAGGCACTACATTGAAAGTGAATGGAGCCAATTTTTAGAGGGTTTAAACACAGAAATGTGAAGCTTATAATTTTATAAAAGCCATTACATTAATTGTTCTGTTAAAACTCATGTATTATTTGAGCTGTAAAGTTGTTTAAATCGTCATATTTACAGGGTTTTAGGGTTTGTTGACTACATCGTCATGGCAACGAAGTTGTAAAATTGGCTTTAACTTTACAAAAGGTTGGTAAGCGATTTTTTTCACACTAAAATCATGTTTGCATGATTGTTTATGTCTTGTCGCTATACTTTTGAAAACGTGAGTATTTTAATGTTCAAAAATTGGCCCAGTTCACTTTTCTATTGTAAATGCCTCACTGTAACCTAGATTTTTCCTTTTTATTTTTTTTTTTATTTTTTTATTTTTTTAAAAGGAGGGACGAGTCGAAATTAATTTTTGTGATAATCAGCATTATGCCATAAATACTGTTGATTGAGTTTAACTTATATGAAACCCAGAATATTCCTTTAAACTTGTAACATCAAATGGTGACCATGATTTTGTCAGATAAGACATGCCCATTGTTTAAAATTTTTTGTTGGGCCTGGAATAACATTTCTGTCCAACAAACATACCGGTAGTCCTAACCCATAACATACCCCTAAAACCAAAGTAAAATGATTGGTTCACAAGAATGTTGTTATTGCCCTAACCTTAGCCCTAACCCTAAAATCCAATTGGTTGATACAAAAGTTGTTCCAGGACCAACAAGGATATCCTACTTGGCAAATCCTCAGTATGCTCTCCAAAGTGGCACTCCCATAAAGACTCACCTTTTGGCCCTTTGAGACCCAGGAGTCCTGGAGGCCCTTTGAGTCCAGGGAGTCCTCTTGCACCAGCTTGCCCAGGGAAGCCGTTGTCACCTGGGGGTCCTGGAGGACCAGGGGGACCAGGCCTGCCAGGCAGTCCGGGCGCACCAGACTCTGGTCTCCTCAGACTGGCAGCCAACTGGGCAAGCTGCTCTGAAATAGCAAAGAGCGAATGTACTAAATAATGAGTGTGAATGGTCCCCTGCCATTAGTACAGCTCATTTTTATTTCATTTCGTCCATTGATTTTTCAGTTGCACTCACTAACTGGAGTCGCCTAACACTGCAGTCTGACTGCGGTGCGATTTGTGGGTTGTGTCTCTGTGATAATGTTAGTGCACTTCCTTGTGGTTGATACATTTTCCCACTCTCTGTCTTTCCATAATTCCTTCACTTAAAAAAAGCATATAATAAATAAATAAATAAATAAATAAATAATAAAACGTTTAGCATTTTATAAAGGATATTAAATTTTTATTAGGCTTTTCACACATTCAATGTTTAGCCCAGAGTCATTGTTAACCCTGGGTAGGTGTACTGTAATCCTGGGCTGTCTTGTTCCATGTTTCACACTGTTCCTATTTTATCCGGGGTTGGCAATTAATCCTGGGTAGTCATGTTTTGAGATTTCCATCTGTGTAAACCCTGCGTTAACATTCTATTTGTGTATTTAAGTTTAAAAAGATGATTGTGAAAATGTCACCAAATAAATTAACTCTGGTTGTCTTAAAGGGTAAATTAAAATTCTGTTGTTATTCATGTTGTTCCAAACCCATATGACTTACTTTCTTATGTTGAAAACAAAAGGAAATATTAGGCATATTGACAACCTCAGTCACCATTCACTGGGGGGGAAAAAGGTGCAATGAAAGAGAATGGTGACTGAGGCTATCATTCTGGCTAACATCTCCTTTTGTGTTCAACAGAAGACAGAAATTCATACAGGTATGAAACAACAGGGTGAGTAAATGATGATAGAATTTTTATTTTGGGTTGAACTGTGCCTTAAAGTCTTCTGAAACAAAACAAAAAACAACATATATAAAAGAATAAAAAAATATATATATCTTTATCACTCCAGATAACACGTTTGCCATCACTGTTTTATTTATTATTTATTAATTTTTTTATATATGTTTCCCTCAGATGCTGAAACTAAACACAGGGTGCTAAAGTTTCTGAGACTGTACGTGTAGGTCACGTTTCCAATTTCTGTACTGTAAATTGCTTTATATTTAAAAAAAATTACAATAAAAAATACAATAGATTAAGCCTTTTTTTTTTTTTTTTTTTGCAGTGGGATTCCAAAGCGTGTGACACTAGACTAACTTTACTTTGTTATAACTCTGATATTTTTTGTGAATCAGCAACAATTTGCTTATTCCTTTTCAGTATTCAATCAAATCTGTGTTGCAGAACATTGTAAAAGCTCACTGCTTTCATTTGTCCTCATTCACCCTTTGAATAGTGCTCTCTCCTCTCCATTTCCAATTTGCGATGGGAAATTGAGCATAAAAGGAGAGCATTTCGGCCTTTTTTTTTTACAACTTCCTTTTCAATTGGGAGAAGGATAAAAGGGAAGACTGATTATTCATGACGTGCAGAATCAAAACCCAGGCCCTGAGCCATTGAGCAGGGTCTGTGGTACAGTGAATTTTAAAGTGCCAGTCAGAAAACTTCCTTAAAATGTATGCAGCAGGATGCTTGGCTGGGGTTTGGTCAGGGGGAAGCAAAAAACTCATCACTATGAGCGGATAAAGTGCAGATCAGCCGAAATGAAAATGAATTTTTCAGTAAAATGCAAATGAAAAAGTTATAAGGGAATCAGTGGCGTGCAGGCAAAAGGAGGAAGAGAGGAAGAGAGTGAGTCAGAACTGATTGCAAACTTCAGTAAAGTGTTTCTGTGGATCAGAGTGGAATCAAATAGAATCTTTCAAACAAAACTCCATTTTTGCCTTCCTTTATCTAACTATGATTTTCCTTCTGTGGTCAGTGGTTATCTGTTCTCTTGCCTGAAAAATTCTGAGGTTCTGAAGTCAATATTCAAGTGAGGCTCTGCATGCATTAAAGGTATAGTTCACCCAAAAATGAAAATATTCTCTCATCATTTACTTATCCTCATGCCATCCCAGATGTATGTGGCTTTCTGTCTTCTGCTGAACACAATCAAATATTTTATTAGAAGAATATCTCAGCTCTGTAAATCCATATAATGCAAATTATTGAGTACAAGAAATTTTAAGCTCTAAAAATTACATAACGTTAGCATAAAAGTGATCCATACGACTCTAAATCCATATCTTCAATAGTGAGAAGATCGATATTTAAGTCCTTGTTTACTATAAGTCTCCACTTTCACATTCTTCTTCTTGTGTTTTTGTCTATTTGCATTCTTCATGCATATCGCCATCTACTGGGCAGGGTGGAGAATTTATAGTAAAAAAAAAAAAAAATTAATTGTTGGTCTGTTTCTCACCCACAACTATCATATCGTTTCTGAAGACATGGGTTTAACCACTGGAGATTGAAAGTTTTGGTCACCATTCACTTGCAATGTATGGACCCACAGAGCTGAAATATTCTTCTATAAATCTTTGTTTGTGTTCAGCAGAAGAAAGTCAAAACAACTGGGATGGCATGAGGGTGAGTAAATGATGAGAGAATTTTCATTTTGGGGTGAACTATCCTTTTAAAAGAAAATAATTGAAAAGGGGTTTATTTCAGAAATCTTGGCTTGCATACTCACCTTGCATCACGCGCATGCAGACTTGTCTGATGTTTTGATCGCTTGGTTCTTTACCCTGGGAACACAGAAGAAGTTTTGAAGTAAATCACAACCATCTTAATGACACTTCATAATGGTTACTTTTTTTTCTTTTTTTTTTACTAGACCACTAATTGGATGTACCTCAGAAAATAAAAAGTTTCGTTTTATGGTTATTAATTATTATTTATTGAAATAGAGTTTTATTAAAAACCAGCAGCTGCAGAATGTTTTGGATATCACAGGACTGTTTTTCTCATTATTATGATTTGCTTATTTTTTTTTCAATATGCACTACCAGTCAAAAGTTTAGACACAATTGACTGAAATGTTTCTCATGGTCTGTTGATCTGAAGGATTTTGTCTAAATGTTTTAAATTAGTTTTGTAGACAAAATAGTAGAATAAATAATAAATGTATTATATAATAATAATTAGTATAATGATATAAATTATATTTTATATAACAATAAATAGCATAATAAAAATATATTAATATAAATGATATTATATAATAATACTGTAAATATTATAATAAATAGTATTAAAAATATAAGTAATAAATATCTTTACAAGCAAACTTTAGTTAACTGAGTTGGACTGCACTATTTTGAAGAATCTAACATAAATATATGTTTCATATAAGTGGGTGTGTCCAAACTTTTGACTAGTAGTGTTCCTTTTCAAAGATTCTTTGTCTTGATGTCAAAACTTAAACAGACACGTGTTTCAGATTATTGCAAAATAAAAATAAAAATAGAAATGACAGAACGCAGAGAAAGGCAATTACGTGCAAATCTAATCGTGGTAATGGGCAAAAATGTAGGTGTCAGTTGAGTTTTGCTTTAACCAGTTTTAAACCTCAGTGTAGGGCATTTACATGACCTTACATGTTGACGCTTTATTAAGCATAATCACAAACAACTACTCTTAGAAAGGTCTGAAACATACAGCTGGCCCTTGGGTGCCACGAGGTCCCGGTGCCCCTCTGTCCCCTTGCATGCCACGTGGTCCAGGACTACCAGGAGGTCCCTCGATGCCAGGCTGCCCACGGGTACCTTCAGGGCCTATCTTACCCGGCTCCCCCTGGTTACCAACCTGAATTTACACCAGAGAACATGAATACATGAATAGGTATAATGCTGGCATCTTTCTTACAGTAAATCATTACAATGATTTTGCATTTCAAAGTCATATTTGATGGCTAAAGAAGAAAGCACAAGCTGAACTGTGAAAAGCAGAGAGTGAGAGCCAAGCAAAACTCTTCAAAGCTCTCTAAAATCAGAGCTGATGAATGAATATTCCACAGTCAAAAATTAATAAATATAAAAGTAAGAATACAGAACAAAAGTTGATCAAAAACTTACTTCGCCTTTAGCTCCAGCTTGGCCAGGGTCACCCTAAGCAATACGGAAACAGTAAGAGAAACACTAAAATATTTTAAAAACATAATAAGAACATGATAATACTGATGTGCATTGTACATTAACATACTACATGCATACTTGTAAATTTCACCTTGATATTACAATGCTACTTACAACATCTCCCTTGTCTCCTGGTGTTCCCTCTGTGCCTTGATCTCCCTACAATAACACAATGACCACGAAGGAGATCATTTCATAGAATTTTACAAGTTCTATTATTGTAAAACTTCCATTATAAATGGACCGTTCCGGCACTGCAGTCTTGATTGGATGAGCCACGTTCAAAGCAGTTGTAAAATAAAGAAATAAGCCAGTCTTGTGTTACAGTGATTTTACCACAATTAAGAGGGTTTTAAGCAAACCGTTTTGCATAGTGACGAAGAATGCCCCTTACTCTTGATAAAATCACTGTAATGGCAGCAACAGCAATATAATAAGGTTCAATTAATAGTTCAATTCATATTTAGTTTTACTGAATTTTACAATGACTATGATTCAGAACCCATTCAATCAGAAACTGATGTCAGAACTATCAATTTTCAGAACTTTTCCAATGTTAAAATACTTTGTAATATCCCAGCTATATATGCATGTAAACGCTGTGTCTCTGTGGCACTATAAAAAGCATTGACTCAACCAAAAGTGTGAGCTGTGGGCGGGACTATCTGTTGTCTAAACAACAGCAATATTCGGAAAGCTGTTATTTTTGCAATTACGTTCGGTGGCGCAGAAATTACACGCTTCAGCTTTAAAATGAATGAAAATAATTATTAATTGAATATTGTTGTCAACATATAGCAGTTACCATAATTTGATAAATAAACAATAAGCTTCTCAAGGCTGTGCTTTACAGTGATTTTCCACATTTAAGGGGTGTTTTAGGCAGCCGGTTCAGGCACTGTGTTAAAATTATTGTAATATAAAATTACTTGATAAAATTACTTGTGGTTTATTAGTTTATTAAGCTGTCTTCGATATATACTGTTACTGTATCCTGTACAGTATACTCTCATAAACAGTGTTATCACTTACATAAAGAGCCTCTCATATTTTGCCTGCTATCGTTTTAAATGTATCTCGTGTATTTGTGAATTCAGCACTGTTCTCCAGTGCAGTTTTTGATGATAATATGAAGCAGTCTCTCACCTGTTCTCCCTTTGGTCCCAGTTCACCTGCTTCACCCTGTGCAATAATACATTCAAATATTAATTCCAATGAATATTTATATTAAAGGATAACATGGGCTTGAAGAGTTCATTACAGCAAATAGTTATTAATAACATTAGTTATTAATGTACATACACCATTTGATTCTTTTAAAGCAAATCAACACACAGATGTTGAATTTGTAAATTGTATTAAAGAAATCATCTAGTAGTCTAAAAGGGCAAATTTTAATTTCAAAAGCCTCTTTGTGCTTTCAAAGCTTTTTAAGCTTTAAAACTTAAGTGGGGGCAAATAGAAATAGAAAATAGAATCGAAATAGATAAAGAGAAAGTGGGTCCCTCAATATAGGATATTATTTAGCAAAAAGAAAACTACACTAAATATAAAGAGTTTATCTGTTTTTGAAGAGCCCCTGGTGTCAATCACTTTTATAATAGTGATATTCTTGTAGGCATAACTATTCATGTAAATGTTAGGTGCGTCCCAAGCCGCACACTTCTGCACTATTTTACGTCATTTTGAAGTGTAAGTAGTGCGAGTAGTATGTTGACACTGAAAATGCAACAAAAAGAAGTGTACTACGAGTACCCGGATGATGCACTTTTTCAACCATCAAAACGGAGTGTGGAATGTTGGACACTTCGTGCACTCTACATAGCGGAAGGGGCGGAGTTACCGGCAGCGATGGTGATCTGGCAAAACAACTGACAACAAGCAAAACTTCTGTGAAGACAGCACCTTATAAAAGTGAGTTAAATGCTCTACCATCATACCATGCTGTGTGAATATGTATATTATTGAGATATGTGTTGAACTGAGGGTGGATAGTGTGCTAAATCTAGCGGCAACACAACGCTTGGGTTTGAAACATCACTTCCGTCAGCTGTTAAACGGTGAACGCTTCCGTGTAGTAAAAAAACGTTAAGTGTTCCATTTGGAGGGGCCTGGGTAGCTCAGTGGTAAAAGACGCTGGCTACCACCCCTGGAGTTCGCTAGTTCGAATCCCAGGGCATGCTGAGTGACTCCAGCCAGGTCTCCTAAGCAACCAAATTGGCCCGGTTGCTAGGGAGGGTAGAGTCACATGGGGTAACCTCCTTGTGGTCGCTATAATGTGGTTCATTTTCGGTGGGGCGCGTAGTGAGTTGAGTGCGGATGCCGTGGTGGATGGCGTGAAGCCTCCACACACGCTATGTCTCCGTGGCAACGCGCTCAACAAGCCACGTGATAAGATACGTGGGTTGATGGTCTCAGATGCGGAGGCAACTGGGATTCATCCTCTGCCATTCGGATTGATGCGAATCACTACGCGACCACGAGGACTTAAAAAGCACACTGGGAATTGGGCATTCCAAATTGGGTGAAAAAGGGGAAAAATCCCCCCAAAAAATAAAAACAAAGTGTTCCATTTGGGTTGATACTACACTTTGAAAATGAATACACTACATGGCTGAGTGCATAGTATATTTTGTAAGTGCATAGTGTATAGTGTGTCATTTGGGACACAGCTTTAGTCTAAAAAATATAGAAGTTTTAGAATGGATCATCAAAGAACTATAAAACATGATTTGTCTGCTTTTGTTCTGTAACAGTGTGGGGAGCTATTTGAAAAGATAATTTAGAGATATTTTAAGGGATTGTAACAACAAGCTCTTCAACATTTTCAGAGAAGCTTGATAGACATTCTCACCCTCTCTCCTTTTTCACCTGGCAGGCCTGGTGGTCCAAGAAGCCCAGGCAAACCCAAGTCTCCTTTAGGACCCTGTGTAGACAATATCAGGTGACTTGCTATCAGTTAGGCATTGACTGTGACAAAAATCCCCATTTTCTCTTCCTTCCTCTGTGCAAGATCTCCAAACAGGGAAAAGGCTAAGAAATTCATAAGTCATTCAAGAGGAAAGACTGCAGAATTCTTAAGTCAAACTCAAAAACCATTAAACAACCAATCCATCTGCTTCAGTGCTTACCTCATTAAATATTCAAGCACTTTGTGCAGCTTCAGAAACTTTCATGCACAGTCTAGTTTCCGCTTCTGAGGGAAGTGGTTTAAAATGTCGAACATCAACAGCAAATGCATTATTAACTGGAGTGTAATTTTTTGCTGTATGTTTCAGAAGACTTAAGACAACTAGAGCATATTAACATGGCAATATTTACAAAGATGTAGAAGTTTTACTATATAAAGTATGCTTATATTATTATAAACAGTTTTTAAAACAGGTTGCATGCTTACTGCATGCAATCAAAGCAAATCCAAAGAAATCTCATAAATATGCAAATACGAACCTTACCCTAGGGTTTGTAAAAATGTACAGCATAGAATCTCGAAAGGATACGCAGGATTAATTACTAGAGATCCAACCTGTTCGCAAAGCTTTTGTTTATCATTCAACTGTAAGGGATAACCTTTTTTAGGAGTAATACTGTGAAATTGGAACAAATATGTTAAAGAAATGTTTTTTTTTTTTTTTTTTTCACTTAATTTTTGTTATTATTGTTCAGAAAAGCCAAGTCAAATAACATACTTAAACATACAATGAGTAGAACATGAATTCTAATACTTAATCGTAGCTTTGGTTATTTTATCAAACAATTATACACAAAAAGGAAAAACTAAAGTCTACTCAAAATAAAAACATTCATAAGACAACATAAAAAAGAAATCTATAAAGGAAATAATTAATATTGTTTGTAATAAACATTCATGTTAATATTGGCAACTCTATTGATAGATGTTCTTAACAATGATGTAAACAATAATGTTGGGACAATAAACAACATTTGACTCAGTCCACATTATATAATCTAATAGTGAAAAACCTTGAAGAGCAATTATGTTACAAAAAATAAACGTAAAATGATATGCAGAAACTTCAGAGAACTTTAAAGTGTATTCTTTTTTAGTCATTATAAAAAAGTTTATTATTTCGTTTTTATTTTTTATATATTTTTATTCATTCTTTGAACCGGTTTAATGAAACAAACTGATTTGCTCAAATGAATTGGACTTCCCAATGGTAATAATTACAAACCCAGGGTAAAGTGTGAACAGGGTTAAATATTTTTATTTTTTATTTTTTTACTGTTACACAGGATTAAGTATGACCCTTAAAAATCTATAGTGTGATAAAAGCCCATTTGTGTCTATGTGGATCTGTGAATACATGCATGCAGTAAGACAATATGCTTGCACGCTTGTGTGTATTAGCATATGAGGGTGATGATGAGTGCGTGTGATTGTGTGTGTGTGCTCATGGGAATGCCAAGGAAACAGAGGGCTCTTTGAGAAGATTCACGAATTTCCAGAAAAGTCTATTAGTGGAAAGTTATAGAATTCACAGTGCACCAAACTCTCTAAATACAGTAAGTTAAAGCAGTTGAGTTTTAGTGCATGTCAAAATGACTTGGTTTCTCTTTGAACATTGGGATAATGGAATATCCCTTTGACTTGTTTTGAACTTTGGGTTTGTTGCCAGCCCGTATGAATGAAAAGTCATAAATAAGATCTCTGTAACATCTCAATTGTTTCACCTAGACAGCAATGAGATTAAATTGAGAGCAAATGGAGACTTTTGCTGAAGCCTCCTGCTTCTAAGATTTTCAGAAGAGATTTTCAGAATTACAGAAGAGATTTCGACAAGGCTGACCGAGATGCCAAAGGCTGAGATCAAAATGAACTTAACCATTTCTGATCAGATTCTTTCAAGACCAAATCATCTGAGCTATGCTATCCACATTAATATTACTGTATGTCAACAATTGTCGTATTTGTTTCTAAACTGTAAAAAGTAAACATGTGCAATTGTTACCATAAGAAGCTATTTCTGTTTGATCTGACCCTTTAAAATTACTTTCTTTTCTGTAACTTAATGTAGTAAGGTTAATATATTCATTTTAAATAACAATTTTGAAAATAAGTTAATTTTTATATTAACACATGAAGTACATTTAGGGTACCTAACAAAGCAGTTTACAGCATATTTTTATTTCTTCTAAGGAATTAAAAAAAAAAAAAAAAAAACATCTGAGAAAAACATGATCCATAACTGAGAACTCCTTTTAAGTCTTCTGAATGAAACAGCAACCTTTTTAAGCAATCAAATCTTCCTTTGGGGGCACCCTTGCTTGCTCAAAACAACTCTTTACAGGTAAAGGTTTTAAACTTGTAATTTTACATTATGTATGGCAGATGCTTTCTCTTATGGGCCAATCTTATCGTTACATACATTAATCACTTACTCTAGCTCCTGGTTTTCCCATTGGTCCAGGTGGCCCCTGCTCTCCTCTGTCTCCCTAAGCACAAAGATAGAATCAACATGTGAAAGACATACATTTTTGAGTACATTTTGAAACATCCAACCTGACTATTAGCTGCAATACATACTGCATT